>NC_056726.1:1655727529-1655956164 GCF_019279795.1 Protopterus annectens
GTAAAGGCATCCACAAGGCCTCCTATAGTTATGCAAAGAATTTCCACTGCAATACCATCATGTGCTCTGAGCTTCTGCACAATGGGACCTCCTATACTGAGCCAACAGATATTGCCAATATACTGGAAAACAGATTCATTGGCAACTTTACCCATCTCCCCACCCTCAAAGGACCAATCACAATACCAGTACACTGCCAGGCACCCAGTAGTACTGCTGCTTTGGTTAACACACAACTGTCCAGGGCCAATAATACAGCTTCTATTGGACCTGGCAATATCCCTGTCTGTGTTCTGCATGAACTACAGAGTGAACTGGCCCCTCACCTGTGTGCCCTGTTCAATCACAGCCTCACCTCAGGCTTTGCCCCTACTGGCTGGTGCACTGCTACAGTTATCCCACTCCGCAAAGGAGGAGTGGCTGCAGACCTTGGGAAATATCGCCCCATTAGCATGACAAGACTGTCATGCAAAGCTATGGAACGCATCTTCATGGACCTAAGAAACAGGGATATGGGAATCCTCAGACTCAGTGTCCCCCACAGTTTGCTTTTGTGAAGGGTAGATCATGCCTGTTCAATTAACCTGGTCAACTTCTTTGAGTCAGTCACCAGAGCTGTGGATGAAGGCAAGGTAGTTCATACAGCCCCACCTCAATCCGGCCAAGCCCTTTGATAACATTCCTCACTCAGGGTTCATGGATAAAGTCACTAAGCTACACATCAACCCCTATAGTAGTAGGTGGGTTGCAAACTGTCTCACAGATAGAACCCACAGTGTGAAATTAGCTGAGCACAAGTCAGTTTGACAAGCAATCATGTGTGGAGTTTCACAGGGTTTGGTCATGGGTCCTCTCCTGTTTGATATCAACTTCTCTGAAGTCCATGCCAACACAAAGGGACTCTGGCTAACAATGTTTGCAGACAATTGCAAGCTGGAAGCTATTAACTACCTAAGTGATATTGACATCCTGCAGAAAGACCTCACTGAGACCAATGACTGGTGTCAGAACCAAGGCCTTAAGCTCAATGTCAGTGAATGTGTTGTCATCCCCCTTTGGGATGTCAGGCACTACAGGGATGTTGCAGCACCAAAAATCAGACACCATTGTGAAAGTGCATACCCACAACCAATTCCACCACAGTCACAGTCACATACCAGTAGGTCAGGTGAACAGTAGAGTATATGGACTGTGTGAAGAAATACATAACAGTTTTCCAGTCACACACTACCCCTACATATAGTGGTCCAATTCTCGGTGTAGTCTGACTCCTGACCATGGTACAGGACATGTCTCAGTCTGCTGTTACAAAAGTATACAGCCAATAAAGCAGCAGACACTGGAGCAGCATGTAAGTCAGATAAAAAAGGAGCCATAACACTTACATTTACCCCCCTCCATACATAGTCGAAATAACATGTGCACATGACGTGTACACAACCCTGACAGTCTGTCAACAATGGACAGACATGCACAGACCTCTCAAATGTACAGTTCACCTCAGAATGTACAGGGTCAGGACTGATATCTATGGCCTCTTCCCTGCAACACAGTTGTGGGTCTACTACATCACTGGGATGGTAAGAGGAATGAAGGCAAGAAATAATGCTACTAAATATGTCTGAGCCTCATAGTACATGACATCTGGACAAATCCTACATAATTTGGAGACAGAGGCACAAACACAGGCATAGATTGGAAATATTGGTGTCAGAAATTTAGACAGTTGCTGATGTTACTGTTTTTGTTGTAACATATCCTTTATGAGGAAAATTAAGGCAGTAATACCAACTGAGTTTAGTATTTACTGACTGCTTTCCCCAGAGTCCTTGACTTATTTTCCAAGGACAACTACTCTCTGGTGAACAGGCAAACGTGTGACCAGTCTGCGGACAGCATGCTAGTGTAGAGGTATGTCAGAGACATATCACTGTCACATGTGAAGTCACTCACTAAATTCATGTCCACACAAACCCTGTCAATCTATCAACCCACCATGTGTATAACAGCACTGATGATGACATAGAGAATCTGTTCACAATTCTGGAGATATGTCCCCTATGTTGTTGTGCTGTCTCCAGATGTCCTGTCCTGTGAAGTATTCCCACCTACTGTCTATGAATCTGTAGCCCACCACTTCTGTAATGTCCCTCACACAGGCAAGTAATAGGGCTAAGGCCCACATGAAGGACGTCCTATTTGATGGAGCCAGCAGCAGTGCCCAGGCCCACTGCACAAAACTATGTGGGCACCTACAAAGTTGCATGGCCTTAGCAATACCTGACATCTGCACAGAGGACAGACATGAAGTGGACAGCAAACATGTGCATTAGGTTGAATGTCCTGAAGGATAGAAGTCTAAAACTGAAATGTATGTCATTACTACATGACAGCAGTCCTCAATGACATGATCAAAAAACATGGTACTCTACAGTTAATATAATAATATCATATTAATATCCAATAGGAGATACATAAAAACATACAGCTAAAACACCAAGAACAAAATAGCGTAGTACTCAGAGTCCCAGCTCTGCATGCAGAAGTGCATGGTTGGAGTACTACAATAGGTAATCTAATTTTACATAGAAAAGCAGTGTCAACAGTACTAATTTTATAATACAATATGTGTGGAATCATATTCATCAACCAGTGTACTGTAGCTGGTGTAACATGCAAGTGTGAGCGCATATAACATGTGATACTACCCATGTATAAAAAAATGATAAATAAATGTGATACTATCCATGTATATCCAAGTGTCCTGTACAGTATAGTCACACCCCTTGCTACTGTAATAAGAGCACATAAAAGCTTATGTACATGACATTAAATAAACTTATTATGTGATGTCAATACTCTGCTATTTTATGAGACTGGAATGTGAGCAATGGTTACCAGGGCTGAGCTATGCTTAGCAGGAGTACACATTGCTTAAATGTGAATGATAACCAGTAGTTAGCTCTGCTAAGCATATTTGCGCACTGGTAAGTGCCGGTAAGTGAAGCCTACACAGTTTAAGCACCTATCGGTTTAACAGTGTTTTAGCGATGCTTAGCGCTGTGCAAACCCATCCAAACCCATTTACAACTTTTTAAAAGTGCCTTAATCACTCTGTATCCATCAGCCCTTCTTCTGCCCAGCAACAAAATAATCAGCTGTGCTCAGTCTTGAGCCGGGATGCTAAATACCATAGTCACAACCATTTACCACTAGGCCATCTTAGCTGAGAGATGTCAGGATATCTTTTACAACATATCATGCAGTACAGTAAGTTTAAAATAATAAAGACACACTGTGCAATCAGGACTGCTTGTTATCTACAAATATATACACGAAAACAGAAATATTTACATATAGAGAGAGATAGACAGATATGCGTGGAGATACCTATAAATGTATAACAATATATAGATATAGTACCAAGAAATACTGATGTGTATGTGTGTGTGTGTGTGTATATATATATTTATATATATATATATATATATATATATATATATATATATATATATATATATATGTATATATATATATATATATGTATATACACACACACATACACACAGTGGATATAAAAAGTTTACACACCCCTGTTAAAATGCCAGTGTTTTGTGATATACAAGAAAAATGAAACCACAATAAATCATTTCAAAACTATTCCCATCTTTAATGTGACCTATAAACTGTACAATTCCATTGAAAAACAAACAAATCTGTTAGGGGAAAATATAAAAAATAAAAAATGTACAATAAGCTAGTTGCAAAAGTGTGCACACCCTTTAACACTTTGTTGAAGCATCTTTTGATTTAATTTCATCATTCAGTCTTCTTGCGTAGGAGTCTTTATGTATAAATATATATATATATATAGATATATATATATATATATATATATATATATATATATATATATATATATATATATATATATATATATATATATATATATGCATACATGTCTCTAAATGCCCATACAAAGGGTCTATATTATATTTTTGAAAGCCGACAATGTCGAATCTGACATTGACGACATGAGAATATCGAATGCTCAGAATCTCGAGGGTATAAATAGAAATCTCAGTAAGGGGAGATTTCCATTTGCTGCAATGTAGTGCGGTCTCATTGTTGGTATATTTAAGTAGAGGGTGTGTGAGGGGTTCAGGGGGCTTGCCCCCCTTCTTAAACCCGTTAGGGTACTTTTTTTTTTTTTTGTCTTTTTATAAGTTTGATGTTTGAAGACATCGACCATATGGTGTTATGGCCTTTTTGCATGTTCTTCTTAATATAGTGAAAATTTGGTATTCCGACCACAGGTGGCAGTGTGGCAAAAGTTGGGAGTTATATTGTAGTATTTAAACATGATGTGTTGAATGTGTTTATTTCTTGTTCTGAGGAAGTTGGTGAGGAGTCACAGACGAAAAGCTAAACAGAGACTTTGTGGCTTAAATAAACGTTGAGTACAAGTTTGCTTACTTGGTTTGGACATTTTTTTATGGATTTTTGTATTTGATGTGCAGATCCCTGGCTCCTTCTTGCGTAGCATTTGGTTTTGTCTTTTTTTATCGTTGAGCTACTTTCCTCACCTCTCTGACAATCCCACTCCTTCTTCCCCAACCTTTGTCTCTGTATACTGTCTAGTACTTCTTCAGTCCACGAACAGGTGTCCTTGTACTGCTTCCTCCACCCACATCACTCCAAGCACCTGTCTAGCTGTCTCCCTTACTAGCTCTGCTGTACTTAACCAGATAATTGTTAGATTGTCACTGCCACCCAGTGCCTGTCTCAACTCTTCCCTGAACTTCACCTCACAAGCACACTTTTCCAATTCACGCCATTTGATCCTGGGTGCTGCCCCCACACTCTTCCTCATCTCGATCACCAGCATCATCTCACATACCAACATTCTCTGCTGCCTAAATACACTTTCCCCTGTCACCAATTTACAGTCTCCAATCTCTTTCAAACTGCCCCTCCTACATTGGATATATTCCACCTGTGTGCATCTTACTCCACTCTTGTATGTCATCCTATGATCCTCATCATGTTGTAGTGCATATTCGGGTCTATATTACATCAGCGAATGCTTAAAAAAGCGAACTCTGATTGATCAAACTTATGTGAGTGAAAGCTTACAATCTCTTACTGTCAGATCAGCAATTTTTTTTCCTAGGGAAAAAAATTACTGATCCAAAACACATACACACAACACAAGCACACCAAACAAACAGCAATCCACACACATACACCTAAAATCTGACACCTAACCCTACACTAAACTATGCACACACCAATAACTATCCACTTACCATAACCCAAACCCTAACCCTAAGTTTTGTCACTATCGCACACTCACCTCACCTGCTCCCTAACAGTAACTCACCTAACCTGCCCTAACATTCACGTCTACACAATCGCACACATAACTAACCCACACCCTAACCCTAACTCACCTAACCCAACCTAACACTCACATCCACACAATCACACACTTGCCTGAATCTGGCCCATAACTTTCCACCACAGCACTGAAAATACCGAAGCAACAGAAGCGGACAACCAAATTCTTTCCCTAGGAAAAAAATTGGGTTTCTGTCGCTTCAATATTTTAAACAGTCGCTTAAATACGTTCGATCAATCAGTGTTTGCTTTTTTAAGCATTCACTGATCTAATATAGACCCATATACACCATAGCCATGTCCATCCTTTTTGCAAAATCCACTACCATCTCACCATCTCCACTCCTTTTAACACCATGTATACCCATCAATTCCTCATCCCATCTGTTCCCTTCACCAACATGCCCATTGACATCTGCTGTAATGACCAGTCTGTCACTCTTGGGTACAGTCATCACCATGTCATCCAACTGATGTCACATTTCTCTTTCTCATCCATCACACAACAAACTTGCATAGCATATGCACTAGCAACAGTCATCATTACACCATCAGCTAACAGATTCAGAAACATCACTTTATTAGACACTTATGTCATCATCCGAAAAAACTCTTGGTATACTGTTCCTTCAGCAGAAGCCCTACCCCCTTCCACCTCCAGTCCGCACCTTGATAGCACAATTGTGACCTGCCTACCATGCACCCAGCCATGATCCCCTTCCATGTGACCTCTTGTACACAAACAACATATCAACCATCCACGGGCCATCATATCAGCTAGCCTGGTCCCTATGCCACTCATACTGCCAACATTAACAATTCTTACCCTCAATACCACCTTCCTTGTCTTTCCCCCCGCTTCCTGCCATATGACTTTCGGACATCCTCCAGGTGATGCCTGTCAGTACAAAGGCTACTGTGCTATTTAATGACTCAAGTATGTTACAGCAATACTGAGACACTGTCACTGATTTTGTCCCATTGCACCCATGTATGTATGGCATCCTATAGATGTCCTGCAGTAGTAACAGGTTGAGAGGGATGACTGAGCACCAAGAGTGTGAATTTAGTGTGCCATACTAACATAGAACAGACATGTATGTCAGTTATTAGCTATGCACATCAGTATGAGTAGGTGTATGTGTCCACCTCATGAAAACAGACATGGGATGCAAACTGTCAGTTAAAACAGCTGTACATGTTGTACACATGTGTAATCTTAGTTACTGTGCACCCAAAAGAGTGACATTTCCACAGCTACTGGTTGCTGCATTGCCCTGACACAGCCATGGTTAGTACAGTAAGCATGATTATCATGACTAAATTAGAGAGGTGTCCAACTGTGTTATGACTTTGTGACCATGGTCACTACAAACAACTGATTGAACACATACATGGCTGTATGGACTCAGCAATACTTTACTTGTCATACCTACCTCCAACAACAGAGTAATCCCCTTTGTTGGACCGCACCACTACACAAACCACAGACTTGGTCCCTATAGTGGCTCTACAGGGCAAAGTAGGGCAGGAACTAACCTGGCATCAAGCCAGTCATTGTCTGAACAGGCATATAGGGTCACAGGTGGATTACTGTAAAGCCAACTATGAGTACAAATTGGATACATCCACCAGGGACAATCACAAGGCCATCATCCCATATGTCTGCAATCTCGGAGGCAACATAAAAACCCAACCTGTAATGGTGGCCGATAAGATCACATACACATAACATAGCTTCACGCAACCTGATGCAGATAGGGTTAGGGCAAACATCCCCCCGGCTCAGCATCACTATAGGTGGATATCTACTGCACCCACACCCCTCCCCTCATCACCAGTGAGCAGGTACATAATGCCTACTGAAAGGCAACAAATGTAAGTATCCATGGGACGTCATATCATCCCTGTCTGCATCCTACATGAACTCAGGCATGTACTTCTAGCTGCAGTACACACTGTAGTCACACCAAGTTGCAGCACCATGCAAACACCATCTGCATGGAAGATGGCTAATGTCATCCATTTACACAGATCTGAATAAGGAATGACAGATTATGCAAACAACTTGCCCTCACTGCGGGCAATATGACTCATCAGGACCAGAAGTGCAATGCAAGCTGATACTGTGCTGATAGATTACAGGGGTATGCTGTGGTTGTGGGTGGTGGCTACTGGTATGGCTGTGAGTGTTGGCTACTGGTATTCAAGATACATGTACAGGTACTGGAGATACTGTTGCAAATGTATGAGGTCCCGTAATGTGTTTCCCTGTTAGTGTCTACCAGGTGCAATGTAACATCACCACTGGGAGACCTTTTCTCCAGAGGAATGCACCTGATAATGGAACCCATAATACAGAACCACACAGTACAAGCCAGCAACATCTGCGGGAGAGGACCACCCTGTGGGATGACCACAGGGTAAATTAGGTGGGCCTGCACAAATGTACATATGAGCAGGTGTGGCATCATGCCATCAACCTCATACGCCATGCCTGGCAAACAGCTGCTGCTGTAGACAGGGACTTCATGACCACAGGTGGGAGACCAGCCATGCAGCCCCCACTGACACCAAATGAGGAGCTTCTTGACAAGCTTGGGCAACCCATCACAGTACAACACCAGGGTACAAAGCCCCACTTGCTGGAGGTGGGTGGCACACACACGCATTGGATAAGGAGCGTGCAGGTAAGGTCCCAGTGGGGATTAGTAGACTACTGAATGAGACATACTTGTATCTGTACAGTATCTACATGCATGTGCCAGGTCTGATTGCAGTTGTGGATTGGGGATTTCTAATGCACAGAAGTGCAAATCTATGGTGAAGAACAGCAAATTATGCAGTATTTGGTGTTGCACTGTAAATGTGCAGACATATTCTGCATCCATCCATCCTTTTCCCATGGAACATGTGAGTCTGCTGACAATACCTTTCTCCGACAACTACATAGGTCACTCTGGTCTGCATATGGGACAGCAGCCTGAAGCCGGTGGGTATGGAATTGTTCAGTTGTGCTTTGGCAATACCCCAGGCATGTGGAGGGCATGCAAGTCACCATGCACACAACTATGAGTAATAGCCATATTGCTTTATGTGCAAGCTAACTTGTGGTGGGGTTAATTGTATTGCATCACAGTGGTCAGCACAGGGGCCTATCTGAAGAGAATGTAACATTCCTGTAGCATACCTCACAACCTGCTAGTGCAAGGCATCTGGACAGATACCAGAAAAATATGTTGGACAAAAAGACTAAGGCAGGGATATGTGTGAACCATTACTGCTATACAGTGGATATAAAATGTATACACACACCTGTTAACATGCCATTTGTTCCTGAAATATACTGATTGAGACCACAATATGTCAGCCCACACCTTTCCCAACAAGTAATGTGACCCATGACATGGACAATTCACTTGTAAAACCAAGCATCTGGACTCATGTATTGCACCTGCAAGCCTGGGCAAGTGTGAGGGTAGCAGACATTGTATCAGTATGCTGTTTCAGTCAGATATTATACTTGATGCTGCCATTTGTGTCTGTACACTCACTGTGGCCTACTTGGCAACTATATCACCATACATGAGCATTGTTAAGGCAGACAGAGCACCAATAGGTTCCAAATATCTGGATGTTCCAGACACATCTGTACAGAGGACTGGTATGGCCTGAACAATGGTTTCACATGCTGCATGTGAGGCTGATGCCATTACCACACTATATAAAGTAATGGCATCAGGAGGTGGTCACCTGCCATGTATGATACACACATCAAAATTGTATAAGCCACACAAGATATCACACACACACACACACACACACACACACACACACACACACACACACACACACACACACACACACACACACACATATACACCCACCATTATTCAGATTAGAACTTTTTACCTATCTATTTATGTTTACTATAGCATTACACAGTTATCAGAACTGCCACAGAGCTTACACAATTTCACCTCGTCAGAAGGTACTTGTAAGGTGAATGACATCAACAGGACTACTAAATTAGGATGAGCATGGTGTTACACAACTCAAAATGGAATAACCTTCACAGTACATGATTCTCACACAAACCATTGCCAGTACTGAGGTTAGAACTCCTGCCTATCTAGTTATTTGTATTATGGTATTGAGCAGTTATCAGATGTACCACACAGCTTACACAATCTCACCTTGTTAAAAGGTACTTCTAAATTGAATGACAACAACAGCAGTAGTAAAGTAGGGTGGGGGAAGTGTAACGAGTGGAACACAAATCAAAATTGTATGAGACACACAGTATCCAATTCACACACACAGTTGCCAGTATTGGAATCAGAACTCCTGCCTATCTAGTTATTTTTATTATAGTGTTACACTATCAGAAGCGCCACAGAGCTCATACAATTTCACCTAGTCCAAAGGTACTTCTAAGGTGAATGACATCAACAGGACTTCCAAATTGAAGTGAGGGGGAGTGTAAAGGGTGGTACACAAGTCAAAAATGTCATACCCACACAGTACATGATTCTCACACACACAAACACACACACACAGTTGCCAGTATTGGTAAGAGAACTTCTGCCTATCTAGTTATGTCTATTATAGTGGTATGCAGTTACTGCATGTGCTACAGAGCTTAATAGACTTACAACTGGCCAAAGGTGCTGATAACTGCACAGCTTAGGTAAAGTATTACAGGTAGCAGGAAGTCTGTCTTCAGTTTCTACAGTATATCTTGCTAGTTCTTTCTGTCTTGCACTTCAAATAGCATTATAGCTTTGCACTTCAACATGTTATTGTATCAATAAGTGTATCACACCTGGGAGCCATCAGTAGAACTTGTTCATCATGGAATTAGCCCCAGTACCTACTACTTATGACTACCTTTCCTGGCATGATTGAAGTGCGGTTTTCTGTGCTTTCAGCCATTAATCTAGTGTACGTGTCCATTCTGAGGAAATATGCAATCTCCAGCAAAGACTGGACTAACTGGTCAAGAGGATGAAATCAACACCTGGACCACACCATGTGGACCACATAGCTCTCCACAACACTCACTATGACAGCCCTGCCATACACTGAAAAGCCACACACCCACCTTCACAGAGGCACTCAATGGGCATTTACACAAACAGCACAGACCAGCAAGACAAACACACACTCAGACACCACGACATAGCACATAACAAAGGACACATATATTACTTCCACAGTGTCCCCCTCAACCTAAGCTTCTAAGGCTGACCACCTTGCACAATGCAGTGATCAGGGGTGACTCAGTACTGCGGCACACAGATGTCCCTCTCACTATGTTGATTATGGAGGCAGTAACAGCCAACTGTCTATCACGTGCCAGCATCCAACACATGACACACCCAATCAGGGCACTCCACAACAGCTACAAGTATAACTCTGTCATTATCCATGTGGGTGTGAATGACCTGAGACACACCGCCATGGACTACATGATAACAGACATGGTTCAACACTTGGATTATATGGTCCAGGCAGGTGTGACAGTAGCCCTGGGCAGTATACTGCCATCACCCAGATTGATGCTGCAGTACTACCAACAAATAATTGATTGCAACATTGGCTTACATGTTGTGTGTCATTCTCAGGGGATCAAGTATCTCTCCACTTGGGATAACATGATTGAAAGACCTCGGTGCCTTGCCAGAGATGTCCTAAATCTGTCAGCCCTGGGTTTCCAGGTACAGGGTAAGTGTCTTGCCACCCCTATAGCGCCTTATTAGGCAGTGTTCCAAATCAAATTACCACCGTAACAGCTAGACATGCATGCGATCTGAGGGTTATGCTGCTCAACAGTAGACATCTAACTGTCAAGATGCAGTCACTCAAAGCACTCCTCAGACTGGAGGACATTGACAGCTGTGCTGTAATGGAGAGGTGGTTCACAGCAGCAAACTGCAAAAACATGGACCACACCTCCACAGGTGGTGTCTTCATATCCATAATGGATATGAACAGCTCCAGACTAGTATCCCAGCATAATGCATCGGAGGTACTTCCTGTAAAACTGACTTTGGGGAATAGTGCAGTCCACACCATAGCCTGCTATTGGTCCCCAGCTATGTCCCTAGACTGTCAATGCACATTCCTCAGCAGCCTGGCATCCATTAAGATCCAACCCAAGACTGACATAGTAGGAGACTTCAACTACCCCTCCATCACCTGGGGAAAAGTAGTCAAGCACCAGTACACTAGCCCAACGCTTCATGGAATTCATCAGTTCTAATGGCCTGGACTGGCTCATATTGACCCTCAGTAGAGGATGCAACAACCTTGACTTGTATTGATTACTTACATATGGGACTGTTGCTCAACCACAGTTGTCAATCCCTACCTGGTCAGATCCAAACATGGTGCAATCAAAATGAAGCACAACATCACACCCACACCCCCCACAAAGGTAACCACTTTGCAAAACCTCTCCAATCCTGACATTGCAGTCATAAAAACAGGGGTGCATGACTTCACTGTACCCATGCCAATGGGAAATAGCTGCATGACTGTTGCATCATACAAATATGCACTGCACAAACATGTATATGGATGCATGGTACTAGTCATTGCCAACCAAACATAGACACTGTCCTCCAAACACTGGAGGCCATTGTGATGGTCCCCTGGCATTACTAAAGTGTACAACAGAAGGATGACGCTGCTGCAAAGAATGGTGGTGTCCCAAGACAGGTGAACCCCACCTTATTAGCCTCAAACACAACTTGGGATCCCTCATGGAATCACCTACAGCCAGCTATGAAGCCAGATTCGCAGAAGACACTGACTACAGTCACAAAAGCCTTTGATAGTTATATCAACAACCTCCACAGCAATAACCACAAGTGCTGGGAGTTACTGCACAATGCTGATTCCTATCCTGACACAACAGATATTGGCCACAGTCTTGCCAACACAGTCAAGGCCAGCTTTACCCTTCTTTCCCCCCAAGGGGGAAATTACAATGGCAGATGAATGCCAGGCACCCAACATTACTGCAGGCCAGGTTAGACCTGCATTGTCCAAAGGAAAGGATACAGCTTCCATGGGACCCCAACATTCCCATGGCTGTGTTCCACATGACATCCAAGGAGATCTGGCACTACATCTGTGTGCCCTGGTCAGTCACAGTCTTACCTCAGGCTTTGTCCTTCCAAAATTACACACTACTACAGTCATCCCTTTCCATGAAGGGGGTAGCATCTACAGACCCTGGGAATTATTGGGCCCTTAGCCTGACAAGTCTACTATGCACAAGTATGGATGCATGATCAGGGACCTGATTGACCAAGATATGGGTGATCTCCTAACTCTGGACCCCACACAGTTTGGCCTTGTGAATGGCAGATCATGCCTGCTCAACCTGGTTGACGTCTTTCAGTGAGTCACCAGGGCTGTGTATGTCAGTAAGGCACTGCATAAAGCCTACGTCAATCTGGCCAAGGCTTCTGATACCATTCCTCAGTCAGGGATTATTGGTAAATCCAACAAACTAGGCATCAACCCCTATATCAGTGGGTGGTTTGCAAAGTGGTTCACAGAACACGCAGTGTGACAGTGGCAAACTCCAAGTCAAAGTGGCAAGCAGTCACATGTGGGGTCCCACAGGGATCAGTACTGGATAGTGTCCTGTCCAGCATATACTTCTCAGGAGTCCAGCGCAACACCGAGGAACTCTGGATGACCAAGTTCACAGTGGATTGCAAGCTGGGAGATATCATGAGCTCCACAAGTGATGAAGACATCCTACAGAAAGGCCTCACTGAGACCAATGAGTGGTATGGAAACCATGGCCAGAAACATAACACCACAAAATGTATCATCATCCCCTTTGGTAAAACACTCAGTTCACAATAAGTTCCACATCAATGGGAGCCCAATGAACACTGTAGGCATTATAAGAGATCTGGGGACACAGGCTGACAGCAACAATTCCTTCAAGCACCACATTGCCACTGTGGTCAGGAAGTCCTTCTGTATGGCACATTGCAATACCAAGGGTTTAGCATCCAGGAAGCCAGAGGTAATGATCTCTGTCTACGATTCCCTCATTAGACTACTCCCCAAGTATTATGGCCTATTTGCCATATACCTCACTAGACACCTGCAACAGCTGGGGAAGCCACAGAAGCACCTCACAAATGGGTTCCTAGGCATTAAACACACATCCTACACAGACAGATTCACCAGACCCAAGCTATTATCTTTGTCATATCACCTAATTAGCAACTATCTGTGCTTGACTTACAAAGCCATTACTGATCCAGCTGGTATAGCAATGTTACATATAAATTAATCCACACCACACACTGTAGTGACCTCTACCTCAGTACAACAATCACCACAATATGCTGGTGGGACAGGTCCCTCACCAAGAGAATGCACATGCCCTGGAATACACTTCCCATACATGTCATGCAGAGCACCTAGCTCACCCTGTTCCAGAGAAATCTTGATGAGTGGATGGATAATAGACAGTTCAACCCAAGGATCACTGCAGTTGCTATACTTGATACAGGCACTGAGACATAACATTGGGTGGCACAATGGCAGGGCCCTTCTATGTGCTAGGCTTGTTAAGGCTCCTGGGCCATTACCTACTACACACTTGTGAACCTATGAAGGGAATGACATCAGCAGGACTGATATAGTAGTGCAGTGGGTGTTTAATCTATCAAAATACTTTGTCCTACAAACAGGCACACACTTGCCAGATGTGAGAATATAACCCCTACTTAACTAGTGATTTGTACCATAGTGTTATGCAGTTACTACACATGCTACAGAGCTTACTCGGCTGAGAGTTGGCCAAAGGTGCTGATATGGGGAATGACATCAGCAGGACTGATAAAATAGGGCAGTGGGTTGGAAATATTTCAAAATATTTCAACTTACAAACATACATACCTACACACACATTTGCCAGATACAAGAGTAGAACTTCTGCCAAACTAGTCACTTGGACTATAGTGTTAAGCATTTATCACATGCACTACTGAGCTTACAGGGCTGACAGCTGGCCAAGGCTGCTGATAAGGGACTGACATCATCTGGACTGATAAGGTGGGGCACTGTGAGGTGTCGTGGGTGGGAATGGCATAAAACAGTATCACCCATAAACAAACACAAACCTCCCGCAGTCTTGCACACACACAACTGTCACATACACACCCACTTCTGCATTTGCCAGGACTGAGATTAGAAGGCTGATCTAAGTAGTTATTTGTGCTACCATGTTATGCAGTTATTGCACGTACCACATAGCTTATGGGGATGAAGCCTGACGGAAGGCATGTCTAAGATGACTGATATCTGCAGGACTGATAAAGTAGGGAAAGGGAAGGTGTACTGGGTTTGAATGGACCCAAAAGCTTTTAGTTGTAAACACACACACACACACACACACACACACACACACACACAAATACTTTAACATTTACTAGGATTGAGATTAGAACTCCTACCTAACAAGTTATTTGTGCTAGCATGTTATGCAGCTATCATACACGCCACAGAGCTTATGGGGCTAAGATGTGAAAGAAGGCATTTCTAAGATGACTGATATCTGCAGGACTACTAAAGTGGGGAAAGGGGAGGTGTACTGTATTTGAATGGATCCAAAAGCTTTTAGTTGTGGACACACACACACACACACACACACACACACACACACACATTTACATTTTTCCGGGATTGGGATTAGAACTCACACCTAACTAGCTATTTTGACTATAGTGTTATGCAGTTATCACATGCACCACAAAGCTTATGGCACTGGGTTTAACAAAAGTGACTTCTATGGTGACAGACATCTTCAGGACTGCTAATGTGGGGCAATGGAAAGTGCACTGGGTGGGGTAGGCCTGTCATTCCTAGATCCTGCTGACATTTCTCTAAGTGTATGAGCATGCCCACTGTGCCCTTCTATAGTACATATGGGACTCCATTCCAGGGATTGCTGTACTCAAGTCCAGTTTGTTTTGTGCTATGGCCATACCTCTCAACCTACTGGTGCAGGATATCTGGTGATAGCCTATGTGAGGACAATGGGTCATACAATGATTGTGATAATATCTCTCAGTAATGTATGGATTGCAAGGGTTACAGAGCTGGTTTTAGCAGACATCTGTCATATATGCCATTTGACACTGTCATGTACTGTTTCAGTACCTGGTGACATACCGCCTAATATCATCACAGTGATTTACCAGGGAGATACCAGATTGACGATGCACCCACATGGTATATGGGCCAAATGCTATGCATTCTTGCACTTTCTAGCCTGTTGAGGGATATGCCTACAAGCAGTTAACTGCTGGTACTGTGGAAATGGTCCAGCACCTTGGAGATATATTATAGTGGTGGAATCTCTGTGCATTTATGTTCTGGCCTGGTCTGATTTCTAGTCCACAGTTGGGTAATTTAAGTCAGACAGGATCAGGGTGACAGGCAGACTCCATATAGAGTTGTAGGGGATAGGATGTGTGTGTGTGTGTGGGGGGGGGGTCCGGGGCAGATATGTTTGCCTATAGCTACCAGTACTTTGCACTGGGCTCTCCTCAATGGTTGACTGCACTATGAGAGTTTTTTGTGTGTGTGTCAGACTGTTTGACCAGCCTAGAGGTGTGTTTTTGTCACACATATATGCATGGTCCACCTCATTTTGCTTGGATGCCCACATGTTGGGGTCAGGATGCTGTATAGGATGAGCGATCAGGGAGGGGTGTTTTACTCCCATGGGTGTGGCCCAAGGTTCTGTGGGTGCAGACATGTCAGCATCTTCCAGGGTTAGGCCTGCCTGCAGTGAGTGCATTCCCATGTTTAAACTCCTAGCCCTGCCTGTCGACTGTACAGAGTATCACAAAATGTCCACATCCATGACCCATATATCTTGTTGGTTAGCCACACAAGTGTGGTTTTCCAGCAAAAGTGTTTTGCAAGTCACTCAGGGTTGAAGTCAGATATTGCTGACATTTGACATTGCAGTTTCAGATTTCATACCATCAGACATTCCATGCTACTACAAATCATTCCATCAACTTTATAACATTATTAGAGCAGTATTTCACAGGTGTCCTTCTCTTTGGACCTTCATTACCACATTATTTGTGGCTTTGTCCCAATTTCTCTCTCCCCGAGACTGTCAGGTTTGCTCCTAGCAGTTGTCAGCATGGCCTTTCTTTGCATTTTGTGGACTGTGCTATGTTGGTGTTATGAATCCCAGGTGTGACAGATGCAGGCCATCTGTAGCAGGCCAGTGCATTCTGATGATCATATGTTCCCAGGCTGCTGGCAGGAGACACCCTTGGGATGACACCAGTAAGTTGACTGTGGGTGTTACTGACAATTGCTTTCTGTTACTATTGCGCCATCACTCTGTGTGACAGCTGGATGCTGCTTAAGTCTAGCAACATGTTACTGCATTTTTATGGGACTATGGGGGAGTGACACGACTGTACACGATACACATCTGCACAGACTGTGCTGATATTTGCTTAAGATTTTGGTCCCATGAAGCACAGTGATGTTCCCTATCTTTCAGACTACAGGCATAACAGTATCAACCACAGGTCAGATTGTTCTGGCATAGACATTTATAGTTTCAGAATTCTTACCTTTCAAAAGCCATACTGCCACTCCCAGACCTGCTGTGATATCACTGTGTAAAAGTCTGTGTAAAAGTCTGTGGATGGGGATTTCAGGGATGTCCCAATGTGGAGGCCTTTACCAGGCATTTTTGTATGGTTGTCTACAGCTGATTTGCTGTGTGGGGTTGGTGATGGTTATGGGACCCCACTTTGACATCCATGCATGTGACCTATGACCCCCCCCCCCCCAGTTATTTGGTTCACGACTTATACTGCAGTGATATTTGTTGACTAGGGTAGTACTGCATGGTGTGGGTAGGGAAGTACTGGGGATACACATCCTGCTGTCCCACAGTGCTGTCAGTTTTCTGCTGCTATCCCATTTAGCCACGCCATTCCCTTACATGCTTGATTAATACCATAGATATGCTATCAGAATATTCCACCCCATTATTTAAATTTGTTACAGAGACTGGCTTACCTTGTGGCTGCAGCTGTTGTAAGGGTGGTGCTTGAGGGCCGACTATGTCGGATGCATGCAATACACTGCCTATACATGGCCAGGTATAGGTGGTGTGATGTTTGGCATTCATTTTATTGTATGTGCAAGTCAGACAGTGAGAGACTGACCAGTCCCTAGGGCCCTACAGTGTCAGCATATGTGCTATGCGTTGCCTCTTTGCAAGGCCAGGGAATACTGGGCACACCTCCATCTGTATACAGGGGCAGGCTCAGGATGTTCCTCCTCCAAGTCCCTCTATGCCTGTGGAAGCCTTGGCAATGGTGGGGGGGGGGGTCTGTGTGGCCCTTCTCCATTTTCTTCCTGCTGCAGCTGTTTTCACAGGATCATATTATGTAGCATGGCATATACTATGACCATGTGTGCACATGTGGCTGGAGAGTACTCCAAGGCTCCACCAAATATGTCAAGGCAGCAGAAGTGTGACTTGAGAATCCCAAACCACATGTTCTATAATGATCCTGGTTTGTGTGTTTGCCTCATTATGGCATTCTTGTGTGGGAGTGTGTGCATTTCTGATGGGTGTCATCATCCACGGCTCCAGTGCGTAGCCAGCATCCTCCACTAAATGGTCTTATGGGATGTCCCCCATGGCAAACCACTGATACAGCTGTGAGGAATCCCATATGTGGGAGTTGTGATAGCTTCCAGGGTAGCCAGCACACACATTCATGATAATGCCCTGGGCATCGCACACAACCTGGCAGCTGATGGAGTGGAACCCCTTGTGGTTTATGTAGACCCTATCCTGGTCACCAGGTGGTGCTTTGATGTAGATGTGCATGAAGTCTATGGCACCCAGCACCTACGGGTAGTCTGCTACATGGTGGAAGAAACGCATATTGCAGGTCCTCTCCTCATGGGTGGTGGGGAATTTAATGTGCTCCTCGGCATTTGGTTGCATGTTATCCAGGAACTGGTGGAGTATCCTGATCAAAGATGCCTGTGAGACCCCCATGATATCCCCAGTTGGTCTTTGGAAAGTACCTGGAGTTAGTATTCTTATAATTACACATACCTTAGTATCCACTGGGATGGATTTCCCTCTGTTTGTTCTGGATGTGAGGCGAGGCCGGCACAGCTCCACAATTTGCTGCAGTATGTCCCTGTCCACCCTGTAGTGCTCTATCTCCAAATCTTGTAGCCCCTTGGCCTGAACACTCTTCTCCTCCTCCTCATAAGTCTGGGGCAGTTTTCAGCATTGTCCTCTTCACCACCCTCAGCCTCTTGCACATACTGATGAATGAGAGCAACAGCAACCCCTATCATTTTGTTAGTTTTGTTAAGTAAAATTTCCCCATCTGTGTACACTGGTACACTACTGCAGAGTCCACACTCACATTCTCAGCACTGAATAAAATATTACCTTTTATCTGTAGCATGCAATCCACATGGCCCTAAAATGCTAAAAAAGTAGAACTATTTGGATTGCAGTCAAGTTCCAAGGATCCTCCCTCAGCCATGCTTCATAGCCCAGATACAGTATCAGACTATAAAGCTAAACCAAGGCAAGTGAATAAAGACTGGTTAAACACAGACCAAATAATCCAAATGAAAGAATAACCAGTCAGCATGGCAGAATCCTGTAAAGTCACAGTTCAAAGGTTTAATAAAACAGCATAAAAATGTTAAAAACAAACAGAAAGAAGACAAGTGGTTTCACATCTATCCAGATGCTTCTTCAGATCTAATAAAACAAATACAGAATGATACTTAAATCACAAAGCATCGGACCTACCTCTTGAGGTCACGTACCCTAAGCAGTGGTCTTAAAAAAACACAGTCATTTAAACCCTGGCATGTTTTACATGTGATGAAAGAAAGAAAAGTATTTTAGGTGAGGGTCCTAAATTTTGCTTTAGGAACAATATTTCGTTGAGGAAAGTGCTGTGCTATAAACCATTCCATAAGAGACCAGTGATCACCAACAGGGTGGGTACTCATCCTTGTAGAGACTGCAATTTGTGTCAGTTTATTGAAATTACTGACAGGTTTGAGCATCCTGAGACGACCAAGCATATCTACAAATTTAACTTATTTGCAAACTGCAAGAGGTGTAATCTTGTGTATTTAGTGAGCTTCACTGTATGCAAAAGATTCTATGTTGGTAAAACTAATAGAGCATTAGAACATTGAAAAATCATAAATGTGAACACATTTATGATGTGTCTAAAAATGATAAAAGGAATTATTTATTTTACCAATGTATGTATACAGTCAAAAGTGTTCAACTACTTATGTTAACTGCATAATTTATGAGGACGACTTATGTTTTGCAATTGTCACAATGATCTACTGTACTTAAGATAATGTCATGTACCTTGCTCTGTACATTTTTCTGTTTCTGTTGTTGTTACTGTACTATACATTTGTTAAAAATGGTTGTTGTTGTGTCTTTCGGCTTTTCCTGGTTAGAGGTCACCACAGCAGAACTCCGGTCCGCTAATGATTGGCAGTAGATTTTTACATGCCAAGTTGCCGGCCCTGACGCACAACCTTCAACGAAGGTGCACCCATTCACGTATGTCTACACACAGAAGACGGTCTAGCTGAGAATCGAACAGGACAATGTCTTACTGTGAGGCGACAACACTACCACAGCACCACCACCGCAGTTGTTAAAAATGATAAAAGTAATGATTGGCAGTAGATTTTTACGTGCCAAGTTGCCGGCCCTGACGCACAACCTTCAACGAAGGTGCACCCATTCACGTATGTCTACACACAGAAGACGGTCTAGCTGAGAATCGAACAGGACAACGTCTTACTGTGAGGCGAAAACACTACCACAGCACCACCACCGCAGTTGTTAAAAATGGTAAAAGTAATAAAAATTATATTTGAAAAAAAAATAGAAATGATAAAAGGAATGCACTGGCAAAACATATTCTGGACACTGGAAATACTCACAAGTTTTAAGTTTCTTATGTTACATCTTAATGTCAGCATTAGAGGTGGTGGTCTTGAAAGGAAAACAGAATGTACTGAGACTAAATGGATCTTAGAACTACAAAATGACAGAGGGAAGCGTTTAAATGACTATGTTCCTTTAAGACCACCGCTTAGGTCAAGTGACCTCAAGAGGTACTTCTGAAGCTTTGTGTATATAAGTAGCATTCTGTGTCTGTCTTATTAGACATGAAGAAGCATCCGGATGATTGTGAAAACACTAGTCTTTTTCCTATTTGTTTTTAACATTTATATGCTGTTTTATTAAACCTTGGAACTCTGTCTTTACTGGATTCTGCTGTGCTGACTGGTTATTCTTTCATTTAGATTATTTCCTTTGTGTTTAACCAGTCTTTATTCACTTGCCCTGGTTTGCCTTTTTTGTAGATTACCTATGTTTTTATTTATTAATTCAATAAAGATATTTGTAGCTTCATCCTTACAGATGAGGCTTGTCAATGTTATGGGTGTATAATTTTTTGGATATGCTGACACACCATCTTTGTGCAGTGGGTTGACAACTGCTGTCCTCAGTTCATACCGCACAAAGCCTAATTGGTGACTGACACTGAATAGCCTATATAGATGGTCTGACAGATCTTGCTTCATGCTGTCCAGTAAGCAGCCTGGTACGTCATCCAGCCCCATATAATTAGTATTCATGGCCTCTGATAATGCCTTGAGGACATGCACATGGGTTAGTTAAGGGATGGTGGAGATAGATGTATGATATCTGGGAATGTAAAGGGGGGAGAGGGGTAAAGTTAGAGCTAAATTTATCTGCTAGTAGATTGGCTATGTCCTTTGCATCCAAGTATGAGACATCATTTACTGTTAGCTCTGCACAATGTTGGGCATTGTTTTTAAGGTTTTTAACACAATTGCAGTAGGCTTTGTGGCAGTTCTTTGTCTGGTTGGCAGTTTTTGCCTACCTGCTGGCTTAAGTTTGTCAAGAACATTTTTTTACATCTTGAGATTTGCATTTGTTTTTATCTGTGATGAGTTGTTTTATTATTATTATTATTATTATTATTACTATTATTATTATTATTATTATTATTATTAATTATAGAGGGTGGAGATATTTTTGGTTCCACCACAGGAGTTTTTTTTTTTATTTGGATTAGTATTTATTTTAGAGGCGGGCAGATCCATCTATGCAGCAACTCACATGTACATAGAATTTTGCATCAAAGGATTCTGCATAATCAGTGGGGTCATTGAGTTGGAAAGGGAGGTTGAATTCAGCCAGATCATCACCTAGTTTCAGCAGATTAACCTTATCATAATCTTTGAATACCATAGTATTGGGATGGTTTTGGCTTCACTCTTAAGGTGAAAGTGACTGATTTATAGTCCAATTTGACCAGGAAAGGAGTTACTATTGGTAGAGAGCAGAGAATTCCCATACCACTGTGGACCACATCCAGGATTTTATTGCATCTGGTTGGGGCATGGGCTAACTGGTTTAGGAAGCACTGACAAAGTCAAGAAATGTGAGCATACATGTCAGAAGATGTATACTTCTCCCATTAACTGAGGGGTAGTTGATGTCCTTCCAGGAGAATGGTGTTTGACATAATGCAAGGAATACCATGCCAGTTGGGTAGGAGTTATAGGTTGAGGGAGGCATAAGGAAATCTCATAGTTAGCCATGATGGGAGATGAGGTGCTGTTAATAGAAACTTGGATGTGGAAGAGTTTCAGACTGCTATCTTGTCTAACTAGTCTGGAGGTGAAGTGTTGTTTTTCTTTTTTTTAATACAAATATGAAGACATACACATCTATAGTGATTTCTTCTAATGCAGAAAGCCTGAACACATGGTAGGCCTTGAAACCCTGCACAGATGAAGTGCTCTCAATTGCCTTGAGCCTGGCCCTACATCCAAGCAGAAACGGCATTTTCAAGCCTGCATTTGGATTGCTGAAGTCTTACTTATAGTGCCTAGATTTTTACCCGGCATACATTAATATGCCCCAGAGACCTGCAACAAGATTTTTGGTGTCTGTTTGATTCAGCACAACATGTTGATACATTAATAAAGCAGAGCTTATTATCAGAGGACCAAGCAGTCAGGCACCATTGGTGGAGTATATGACAAATGAGGAGTCTTGGAGGAAATAGCAGCATGGGAAGACCATGCAAAAAGTTGCAGAACTGGCAAAATGGCAGCATCTGGGCATGACAAAATAAAACTGATACATCCAATACTATACTCAGACTGTGCTATATATATAGCATCAGACATTAACTTCTAATGTAACAGAACAGTGAAGGCAGGTCACAATTGACATCATTTGCATAGATGGGGAATGGCATCATGACAGGAATCAGCTACGGACACATTGATGGAAAGTGGACTAAGGACCAAGGATGTGGAAAAAGGTGAGTGACACAATAGGGTGAGTAATATACTGTGCAATGGGAAGTTATTGTTTCCCATGGTGAGTAGGTGTGCAGATAAAATATGTGCCTGCTCATTATGGGTCAGGGGATATAGTTCTTGCAGATGTTATAACTCTGTGTATATGAGTCTGTCAAAGGTGTTCCTGGACCTCAGGTGGAAATGACATATGTAGCAAATGTCCCAACCTTTTGTGCAGCCCCACTGAGGTATGATACAGGCACTAACACCCACCAGTAAGGATAGAGATGAACTGTAAGATCATGATGGCCTGGCCATTCCATGAGTATGACAGCCACAAAAGTTATGTCTGTGCAGGTGGCCACCTCATGCCATACCAGAGTTTAGGCGAGATGGGGAAGGAAACAATATAGGACCTTTGTGGAGTATACCCAAGTGGCGGCCGATGGTGTGTGGTACTGGAACAATATCAGCATTGTTGTGTAGAGGCAATGGCCCTATAGAGGCAGTAGAGGCACGCAGGTACCACTGTCTATGTCATTAATCAGTTGAGTCCTATATTGTATGCCCTTACATGTGTTATCTCACTGATTGCACATTACATCTATCATCTCTGCCATGGCTGCGGAGACATCTACATGTGCCTGGATAACCATCTGAAATCACATTATTTAAAGTAAAATGTGATCTCCTGCAAATGCTCTGCCTTAGTAAACCTATTAATACTGAACATTAGTCTAAGCAAGATATATCTGACTAATGATTGTTCAGAGAAATACAAGAATTAGTCTTAAGGCATTGTGTAAACATCCAATAGACTAAAACTAATGTCGGTAAGCTGTGCAGCTGAACACACTTGTTAAGGAACTTAAATAGTTGTATTATAAGAAGGATAAGCAAGTTAAGGTAAGCACTGGAGACTAAAAACTGTTCAGTCCATTTAGTAATATTTATTTAACATACAATTGTAATCATCTAAATAAAATAGTCTACAGACCCTTAGCTGTAGTATATTTATATACTAAGTGCTGTACCAAGCAGTTGTGTTAGACATTTAAAGTGCACTCTCATTACAGCTCACTTAACAGAAATACAACAGAGATACCCAGATGCTGTTGAACAGGCCAGCATTAGTGCCAAACGTTTTAAATATGCTGGAATCCTCATCCTACTACTAAA
This sequence comes from Protopterus annectens, assembly GCF_019279795.1. Lineage (NCBI taxonomy): Eukaryota > Metazoa > Chordata > Ceratodontiformes > Protopteridae > Protopterus > Protopterus annectens. The sequence continues at coordinate 1,655,751,563 of NC_056726.1, forward strand.
AGTCAAAATATTCCAAAAACATCTGGTGTAGCCAATAGTTTAAATTAACAGGATTCCCTAGTCAACTTCAAACAGTATAAATACAATCACACTGTAAATGTCATTATGGTACTCCACTGCAAAAGTAACAACTGAGAGGAATGGCAGGGCATACCTAACGCAAATGTACAGAAACAACATTCACAACCAATATTTTAATTATGTATGAATCCATCACTTCCAACATGCAGAATAAGCACATTCTGAATTCCGGACACTACAACAGAACATAAGCTGAAACTATAATGTTTGTTGTGCCATTACAGCATTCAATGGGGCTGCTCAAATCGGATGTGTCTGCTGCTGTAGGTACTGCAATCAATGAAGAGGTGGAGCAGAGAATCTGAGCCTAATCAGGTGAATGCAAACAGCACACACTCTCACTGGTAGAATATAACTATATTTAGTATATCTGACGGTACAGGAAGCAGCAATGTTTCATTTATATGAGGTATCAGTAGACTTTGTGATGTTAACAGCCTTTGGAACAAGTGGTTCTGTGGTGTACAGGATGCTTCATTTCCATATAGTCCCTCAGAGGGAGAGCACAGTTATGTGTTGGTATCAGACAGGGTAAAAAGCCATACCATTCTCTTCACTGTAGCATGGGTGGTTGAGACAATATAAAGGTATTTAAAGCAAATGGGACAATAACGTAGGGTGCTTCATTTTAGAGAGACATAAGTTGTAGACTCCTCTCCTTGTGATAGGGAGGTATTCTGAAATATAATGCATGAAATATAATGTACTGTGCATTACTCACAACAAAAGTAAATGACATCAAACTGGGTGTCTTGCTAAAATTCAGCTCCATTTGGTATCTATATTTTGCCCAAATAAAGGCAGTTCTCCAAAAAAAAAAAAAAAGGTCATGTTGCTCATCTCATAAAAAACACAACTATTCATGTTTTATAACTGTAGTAAGCATGTGAGTAAATAATCCAGTTAAATACTTTATCATCCATTTAGGAAATACAGTAAAACCACTCTCCTCAAATGTAAACAGCACATCATATAAAACAGAATTGGTGAAAAAACAAAGATATAGCAATGTAAACAACATCAGAATTTGTGGCAATGTAAAGAAATAAGCATGGAACAAGCAGAACACTAATTCAGAACTAACTACTGGTTCAGACATTCACAATATCAATTGGCTGCAAGCATAACTTCTGGCGCACTCCAATGAAGCTTTCTCTTTTACCATGCAAGGAAACGGATGTGGCTGAAAATGGGGCCTACCACTGAGAATGTTTGCTTGAGTAAAATAATTTGCATTATATATATTACCACCTGAGATTATCATTTAAAAATTAAATGAATGCATATTTTTAAATGAATACTCACTTATAGATAAAGTAAGTAGTTACCACTCCATTAACAAGAAACACATTTTAGTAGGAACGGTTCATTCATAATAGAAATTAGCCCACATATTTTTACATATGAAAGTAGTTGATGTCTAAAAATCTCTTTAGAAAATAAGTTGTATCTGGGAGTTACTGGTAGTCCAATGCTGGACACACTTACTCATAACTGATAACACTGAAGGATATACCGTTCTAAATGTATCTCCTCGCTGCAACAAACTGTCTATACTAGTAGCCATGCTGGAATTTTCCATCCAAAATTCTTTTCAGAGATTTCCAGAAATTAGTAACTTACAGCCATGCTAGTTGATTTTTTTTTCTTGCAGTACTTAAGCAGTATTGTCTACATTCTGAAATTAAGTACATAAAGGCCTTCTTACTGAACCATTTTAAGAAGGGGAGGGGGACTGTAAAATCTATCAATGCTGTAAGCAGCTAGTGCTTTGGGTAACCAGAACAAAGACATGAAAATATTTTTTACTTCTGCAACAAGTTCAACAGTTGCAGTTTCTTCGCTCATTCCTCTTATTTAAATGTTTTCACATCTAGAGCTACTTTGAAGTTAAGAGTAAGCATTTTACCAATTTTAAGATTTGCCTAAAGACCTTCTCCCGGATTCACTATCCTTCCGTACATGACTAGCTTAGTCCTGCACAGAAGCGGCCGTTTAGGAGCAGGACAGCAGTGCGCCATGCATAGTAATGAAGGCACACTGCCTGAGCTCCTAAATGGACATGGAGCATGTACAAGTGCAGGGGGCATGTCTGGCAGCAGAGCTCTTAGAATATACATGCCACTGCAATTAAGAACAGCAGTGTAAGAGTAAGAATGAATGAGCGAGACTGCGCATAGGTGTTCGCATACCACCAGCAACATTCCCCCCCATTGTCAAGAGCAATAGTTACAACATTTAAACATAAAGATTTTTTTTTAAGAAACAGATCAAATTTAACCGTAGGTGCGCGGGTTTGTCCATTGCTTAGTTACGGTTAATGCAGCTTAAATGGCACAAGAGGATAAAAAGCAACATACATGCAAATGAAGCAGTACAACAATAGTGTATGGGGCAGAGCATTCACCTTATGAGCAGTCATTCCCGGTTAAGTCCCACTCCAGTACAATCCATTTTCCATGTCAAATCACTTTATGACGAATTTATTTTGTTGCATAACCTATGACATAATATATATTTGTGAACTGGAGTACTGCATTAAATGCAGATGTGAGGTGTCATTGTCATAACGTGCAAAGTCCACAGATAATCACAAGTGCCCCATACAGTATATGTACACAGGAATCAGGGATACAAATGGAAGGTAAAATGTGTAATGAATGAGAAATCCATACAGTTGCCAAATCCACCACCTGCCTAAGAACCATTAGACATCACTGTCTAAACTAGTGCAGTGATAAGCGTGTGTAACCACTAGTAAGCAAGAGTAAGCATAGCTATGCAGTAGTAAGTGGGAGTAAGCATATTTAAGCAGTAGTAAGTGGGCTTAAGCCTGTTTGCACAGGGGTAAGCAATGTACACACAGGCTAAGCAATATTGAAGCTAACTCACTGTAAGCATACTTAACCGGAGGTTAGCATTGCTTACCTTCACACAAACTCACGCAATCCCACTTACAGTAGCTTAAAAGTGCCTTAATCACTCTGTATGCATTAGCCGCTGTTCTGCCCAGAAACAAAATAAACAACCTTCATAGGTCTTGAACCATGGACCCTGTACACTATAGCCACAGTAGTTAACCACTAAGCCATCACAGCAGTACATAAGATTGAGGTATCACCAAACAGATCCTCATCATAGGAAATACAAACTGAACATGTGAAATGAATCTATATACAGTTTTACATTGTATAACCAACTATAGGACATAAATATATGAATTGGAGTACTGCATTAAGCCCAGATGTGAGGTGCCATTGTAATAAAGTGTTGAAATCCCCTAATAAACACAAGGACCCCATACAGTGTACATGCACATGAATCATGGATACCAAACACATATATAACATGTAATGAATAATAAATCAATACCACAATCAAATATAATGCAACTTAAATATAAAGCAATGCTAAGCATTGCACAGCCCAACTTAGTAGGTGTAAGCAATGTGTAGGCCAGCTAACTCAGTCTGCCCATTGGTATACGCCTTTAAGCAATGCCAACCTTAGGTAAGCAGGTTTGCCCATAGCTTAGCCTTTTCAAAGCTGTCCAATCATGGAAAAGTGTGGGAAACTGGCACTATTTAAACCCAACAGGTGGGAATACATCTCATAACCAGTTATAGCTTCCCCTTGTAGGCACTATGTCTGAAATGGGAAAGGGTGTGTGCTTTTGGGTGCAGCACTGAGGCATCCAGGAGTCCAGAGTCATGGCAGGACTCCTTGTGAAAGACCATGACATGAGAATGCTGCAGGACCAGTACCAGGGTTCCCAATACAAAGCAGAAGCCTGGGACCATCTTGCCCATGACCTCACCAGTGCCACTGGCATACCCCGGACTGGTGAGCAGGTCAGGCATCACTATGCTGACCTGAAGAGGTGAAAGGGGGATATCTTGGATCAGTGTATCCAAGAGGCTAGGAGGACAAGGGAAGTCCCAGCTGTGTGTAAGTATCAGTGCACTACCTGTTTAATAATTGCCAGCTTATGTATATTATGGATAGGTATGGCTAAATATTCATCTTATGTCTTTCACAGTGGCAAGTGAATGTGTTATGAACCAGGAGGCCCATGGGTGTAGAGTGGAGTGGTTGCGACACAAGGCAGGTTAGTAATACTCTTGCAAGTACTGTCATAGGAAATCAATCTAAAAGTAGTAGTAAGTTAATTGCCTGAATAAAACCTGTATTGTTTAAGGCATGTACGGCATACACTAGAGAACAGGCAGGAAGAGTCTCATATAGGTTGGATGTAAATAATAGGATACTAGCCTGACAATTAAGGTCTAACTGCTGGACTGCATGTGTTCACTCTGGTATCATATGGTAAGGTAGAGTTGCAATCACTTAATAGTACTGTTGCAATAAACAGTGCTATCCACACTGTGCTACATAAGTTAATTGTGTAGGAATGTCTGTGTATGACTGTTGTAATCCCAAGGGGTCAAATAGTACAACTGGGAGAGACTTAGACAGAAAACACTGAAAAGACAGACAACAAAATCTAAATAGCACACTCAACTGCGACTTGAACTGTTGTATTTTTTGCCGACACAGCCATGGTTCAAATCCTTGGAGTGGTAGTAGGCTGTATGCAGAATTATACCCCACAAGTGTACAGAAATATCCAGAATTTCCAGTAAATCGGCCCATAGCTGCTGCCTGTCACCCTTCCCCCTGGCAAACCAGTGGGATGATCCCAGACATTTAGGCAGCAAGCAAGACATAAAACTGATTGGCAGACATCTATAACAACAAACCTGTCACTCTAGCAACCCCCCAAAATGTTATGAGAGTAAGTAGCCAAGTATGTCTCATCTCCACCCCATGTTGTCAAGCTGTGACCAGAATGTGTAAAGTAACAGAGTGACATGTATATGCATAATACTAATGTGGAAACTGGTAATTTGTGTGACAACACGCAGGTAGTGCTAACAAACATTGCTCCCACAGGTCTGTCAGATATGAACACTGTGCCTATAAATAAAAGATTGAGATCCTGTACTGGTACTGTTTACTCTGGTATTGTAAGGCATTGTTAGTGCTGCAGTTGCTCAGAATAACAAGGTATTACTTATCACTGTCATCCACACTGTGCTACATAATGCAACTGTCTAGGAAATTCTGTATAAGAGTGTTGTAATTACAAGGTCAGAATGTAAAACCACAAGAGAATTATAGACATAATCAGACAAGAAATACACAGCAATACCTGTATAGCACATTCAACTGTGATGGACAGTGTCTTATTTTTAGCAGACATAGCCATGGTTCAAATCCTGGGAGTGGTAGTAAGCTATATGCAGAATCATACCCCACAAATGTACAGAAATTTCCAGAATGTCCAGTTATTTGGCCCATATCTGCTAGCTGTTACCCTGCCCCTGCCATATCAGTGTGCCAATTTCTGACATGTAGACAGCATGTCATGTCATATAACTGACTGTCAGACCTGTACATATTTGGAAAATGTCAAATAAAACAAACCTGGCATTGTATAAGTCACTAAATTTTTAAGAGGGCAATAATGGAAATATGTCCTGGTTCACCTGCATGTGGTGAAGACATGCCCAGAGTGTGTGAAAAAAGTGATGGACAGGTATATGCATAACATCAACCTGGAATCTGTGAGTATGTGTAGAAACAGTTATGTAGTGTTAACCAACAATACCTCCACAAGTATACCAGGTAAGATGTGTATACTGCAGGTAAAAACAATTTATGTATATAGTTGTCAACAGCCATACCACTGTCCAAGCTAAGGCAATAGGGTAGTGTACTAATACTTGTAAGGTACAGATCACAGCACTGACTAGGAAAGTAATGCAAACTACAGGAATATACTAGTTGTTAATTGACATCTTTCTCTTCCCCCACCATTTCTGCAACAATAAACTAAATACACAACTCAATTTGTATGTGCTGACTTAACTCTAATGTTGGGACATATGTCCTTTTGTTTGATAATTATTTAAATCTGTTTCTCTGCATGTGCTGTGTTGAAATACTCCCACATTGGTGGCATGCCACCATCAATGTACCTGCATGTTGTTGTAATGACCACTGTGGTCCCATATATGCATGTGTTCTGTTTGCTATGCAACTGTTCCATATCTGGTGTTTTGGTTAATGGGGATATCTATGCATGCTGCTATACCTAATCCAGGAATGTGTTGACTATTACTAACCCACATATGTTGATAAAACTTAAACACTATAGCATCTATGGGAAGGCTGGTCTCGTCGGACCCACCTGTCCCACCTCAGCTGGCCATGGCTCCCGGAACCAGCATGTCTGGAGCCCAACACAGGACCTCTTCATCCATTGGTCCTGCACCACCCTTCAGGTGGAACCACCTCAGGGGATGAGGCTCAACCCCCCCGGGAGTGGGCACGGACAGAAACCTGTCACCTGTCGCCAGGTCCGGGTATGTGGTGCATAGCGAGCTCCGCAGGGAGGTCGGAGATCTGCTACACCAGCTTGAGGGCCATGTGATGCAACTAGAGGGTCAGCTTGGCTTTCCTACTCAGCCCCCAGCACAGCCACCTTCAGGGCTGAGAAGGTGCAGTGTTGACTGCCCATGGGTGAGGACCTCAGTCCCACTGTTTCTACTAGGAGGCTCATGGGCTTCTGATTTCCCAACACCCCTCCCCATCAAGGTGTTTGCCCCCCACATGTGTCATATACCACCCCTCTATGCATCTTGTTTGTCTTGTCTGTTAACCTACCCAATCTGCCTCCCCAAATATACCAACTATTCCTCCCCAACATCCCACTCTCACCTGAAAAAGAAAAATGGCAATCTGTTCCCCCCCATAAAATCTTGCCCCATACATAGCTGTCCATTTTGGACACGTGTCCACTGGACACATGTAATCTGGTCAAATTGGCTTAACAACATATTATTGTTGTTCTCACTCTTCTCTCAGGAGTATGAGTGTCCAAATCTATCTCCAAATTTAGTGTATATGCACACCTGTTGCTGTAGACAAAATGGAAGCTACAGACCTTCCCTACACTCTTCCTGGACATCCCAAGCTATTTTCCCTACTGTCTTTCCCTCTTTGTGCCTCCTTTTTCACCACTTTCCTATCAACCCTTTTTCATTTCTTTTAAAGAAATTAGCACAGAGGTAAGCGGGAGTAAACACTTTTAAGCAGCAGTAAGTGAGTTTAAGCCTGTTTGCACAGGGCTAAGCAATGCCTACACAAGTTAAGCAATTTAGAAGCTAACTGAGTATAAGAGACTGTAACCAGAATTTAGCAGTGCTTACTTCCACACAAACCCATGCAAACCCACTTACAACTGCTTAAAAGTGCCTTAATCACTCTGTATTCAAAGGCCCTTGTTCTGCCAGCAACAAACTAAACAGCCCCTGCTGGGCACTATAGCCAAAGTGATATATATATATATATATATATATATATATATATATATATATATATATATACATATATGCATATATATGTAACTACACATACACACACAGAGATATGTATAGGAAGATACATATTTAGAGGGTGCACACCATATGGAACAGCCAGTAGGCATACAGTTGTCACCTTACCAACTGGACACTGTATAAGTCACCCATACAAAAGACAATTGTTGCCTGAAACATATACCCACAGAGAGGTCAAAGGATATAAGACCACGGGTCTACTTTCATAGACCGAACGTACGAATCGCCGGAACACATGTTCCCGACCCCAAACAACCGAAAACACACCACACCAACAACTCAACATACCGAACACCATAACACCGACACAAAAAACGCCAAGTACACATTGCACACAACAACATATCCACTAACCTTAACCTAAACCCTAACCCTAACGTCCGACACTACCGCACACTTACCCAACCCGCACCCTAACCCTAACTCACTTAACACACCCCTACACCTCAACACCGTCACTATCACACACTCACCCTACCTGCACCCTAACCCTAACTCACTTAACCCACCCCTAAACCTCAACACAGTCACTACCGCACACTTACCCTACCTGCACCCTAACCCTAACTCACTTAACCCACCCTAAAACATTCAGCCCGTCACTATCGCACACTCACTCCACCCGCATTCTAACCCTGACACACTTAACACTACCCTACACTACTCTACGTCACTTCCACACACTTACTTCACCGGAACCCTTAGTCCGACAGCACCGCACACTCACCTTTCCCACACCCTATCCTAATATCCCTCACTATCGTACACTTACCTGTCCGCTCCCCAATACTACATCTTTCACTTTCGCACACTTACTGTATCGCGCTCACACTCTGCCATTGTCGGTCTCTCAGCCGTCGGGATTTCGCGTTTTCGGTAGCCTACCTGTTCGGTCGTTCCATCTCGGTCTTCCGGGTGTCGGTGACGTGGCGCTTCGGTCTATGAAAGTAGACCCAAGACCACACACAGGTTGCATACATGAGAAAGCTTTATTTGTGTACTATTACAGTTGTATATGCCATGTCATATAGCTTTTTAGACTCTGAAATACATATAAACAGACTGATGCAACTCTCAAACAGATCAATTAATACCATATTCCGGAAAGCATAACATATGTTGCTGTCCAGGCCAAGGGCTTCAAGTAATACAACAGTAAAGACAGACTGTGCCACAGGATAACAATCAATCAACAGTAAGTAATGCAGATGTATAGTCCAGCAGCCTCTGTCTACACTCTGTACACAATCCCTAGGGAGTAAAGACTTCAGTTGACAAAATGGGATGTATTTGTTACATAACAAGGCATAGCTGAAGCCATCACAATCACACTGACAAACAGAACAGTCTGTATGGCAGGAAGCAGTAGGCCTGCATTTACCCAAGTTGAATTGTATGGTAATTTACATCCAGATACCTTAAGGCAGCTTACACCTGATATCCCTCACATGTTGTTGTAAGAGCCTAGGTTAGTTATGGTGCACCCCCCATAGACTGACATACAGGGGCATATACCACTGTTACATACACTGACCTCTGGACTGCATAAGGGCACACATGTATTGCGCAGATGAAGCCCACACATATATGGACCCAACCACAACAGCAGTGGAATAATGGCAGGAATGGCAGCATGACATACTCACAGGCCACTACTTAACCCCTGACAGCATGTCATATGGACAAAGCCTGGTATGTAGGTGGAGGACAGAGGCTGGAACACAGGCCCATATGTGAAATAGTGTTGTCATACACTAAGCAAGTTTTTGGTTTTACAGGATAGTCTGCAACATACCCTTAGTCAGGAAAATGAAGTCAGAAATACAAATGGATGTAGCCATGTACTGATTAGCACTCAACACACACACACACACTGCCAGTGATATATCTGACACAAGATCTGTGTGGTGGATAGGCAAAACATAACAGGCACACCTCTGGCCATCAAGTGGATAGGCACAGAGTTGAAAGCTATGCAGACAGACTGCAGTCCATGTTAAACTAGTATGTACACACCGACCCTGTAACACTGGTGCTATACAAAGCATACAACAACACTACGCACACTCTGTTTGTAGTTCTGGATCCTCATACAAATTGCCCTGAGTGTGCAAGTTCTCTTGTAAGAGGTATTGCTACCTGCTGTCTGTAACATTGATGCCCACACACAGTAAGGCTGTTTACCATACAGGAAAGGTAAAGGGACCACACCCACATGATGTAGGGACTTATAGTAGTGGGTTGCCATGACAGTGGTAATTGGAAACACTACACAGCATGCTGCATGCAGGTAGCAAGTGGAGGACACTGATTGGTGCAGAGGCCATCACCTGATCATGTGCATCATCTACAAAAGGCATGCTGCAATCTAGTCCAAGCAGCTCAATCCATTTACTGGTGAGAGACAGAGAGAGAGAGAGAGAGAGAGAGAGAAAGAGAAAACATATCCACAACCAAAACCAGAACCACAACCAAACCAGAAACAGAAACAAAGGAAGCGGGCTAAGCCCATAGACAAGGAGAAGAATAAAACTCCTACAAGGACACCATCCACAACAGACCTCATTCCCACTACAGGTATGTGAAGTATATATATATATGCATGTAACTGACTGTAGTACTTGGTCCATAATACTGGGATAGATTATGTGGAATGATATATATGTGCCATCAGGTGTTGCTGTTGTACTGATTTACAGCTGAACAAATGCTATGGACATTAGAGTCTGTCCCTGTGGGTAATGAGCCATACCCATCAACTGTGCAGAGCAGCACTGACTGTCAAGATGTAAGCTAACATAGTGTGTGTTGTGTAATGGAAAGGATGCATATTACTGTGGCCAATAGCTGGTGGTGGACATAATGCCATAATGATGGACCCATGGGTTCCAGAGCCCACCACTTGCAGGACTATCAGATTAACATTTATTGTAGCATGCTGAAATGCCATAGGTGTGTAATATGCTTACCTGCAGTCTGGCCCTATATATTCCCCTGTAATGCTAGGCTGTGTCCATATGTGACACATGTCTGTGTTGTAGCAAGGCAGAACAGTGTAACTGTGCAGAAAGGAGAGATAGAGATTGTGGACCTGATGTCTGAATGTACCCTATATATAGGTATGTGTGTGTGTGTGTGTGTGTGTGTGTGTGTGTGTGTGTATGTATATATATATATATATATATATATATATATATATATATATATATATATATATATATATATGTGTGTGTGTGTGTGTGCATATATATATATATATATATATATATATATATATATATATATATATATATGTAGTTTTACCATCATAATATTGAATGACAAAATGTCTATCATTTGGTCGAAAAATTAGATCCCAACCCAAATCATTGAACTGTCAAAATGTCTACAATCATTACATTGAAAAAGCAATGAGATCAACTCTACTATTTTGCTACCCCCCCCTGCACCCTCCCATGTGAGGGGCTGTGCCCCCCACACCCCCTCTACTTAAATATATCAACTCCGAGATCGCAGTACAGTCTAGAAATGGGCAAATTCGATAAATTCAACATTGTGAGTTTAGACTAATTTAATTTCAACATTTTGAGCATTCAGTATAGTGCATTCAACCAATTCAGTTTCAAACATTTGTCATTCAATATTATGATGGAGGTTCATAGGTAGGTACTAGGCTATCTGTCCGAAGGCATTTATAAGCCTAGCCAGAGTGTGTCGGCTTTCGCCGCCCCATTGATTAATTAACTGAGCCTCTGTTAATCAGAGCCAATGAAGTGATCCCAGGGGTGTATTTTCTGTTACCCATCCACTTGTCAAGGTTTCTCTTGAAAAGTGTTAGTGAGGGGCTCTGCTTAATGTAGATAAGAATTTTGTTCCAAAGCATGGGGAGTCTCTATGACAGGAATCCACCCCTCCAGCATGTTCTATTTATTGTTGTGGCGAGGTTTAGCTCACTAGAGCGCATGGCTCCCAGTGACTTGGATTTCTTTAGGTGGAGCATGTCCATCACTTCAGAGTTGGACATGCCTTTGTAAGTCAGGCAGAGATCACCTCTGAGTAAGCGATATGCCACTGAGTACAGCTGGAGTTTTTTCAGTTGGTCTGCATAGGGTATATGTTTGAGGCCAGTAATACTCTTGCTGAGGTACTTTTGTGGTGTTTCCAGCTGTTGAAAGTGTCTTGTGAGCTACATTCCAAATGGGGCATTGTTCTCTATGATGGGTCTGATGAGTGATGAGTAGAGGGGCACTATAACCTCTTTATTTCTAGATGTGAACCCTTTAGTAATTAGATGGGCCGCATAGAAGGATTTCCTAACTACTTTGGCAATATTATTGTCAAAGGAGAGATTACTATTTACCTGGGTCCCCAGATCTCTTATTACCTCTTCTGTATTAAGGGGGCTGCCACCTATGTGGTAATTCGTGGGTGTTTTGTTTTTTACAAATAGGATGACTATGCATTTTTTGGCATTTAGCTTGAGGCCATGACTGACACCAGGTGTTCGTCTCAGTAAGGCCTTTATGGAGGATGTCCATTTCAGCCAAATAGTCAATTATGGCTCCCAGTTTGCAGTCATCGGTGAACTTGATTAGCCATATTCCTCTTGTGTTTGCCTGTACTTCTGAGAAGTATATGCTGAAAAGTAGGGGTCCCAGGACTGAGCCTTGTTTGACACCACTTGTAACTGGTTTAGAGTCGGACCTGGAGCCTGCTATTCTTACCACGTGAGTTCTGTCTGTAAGCCAGTTGGCAACCCATCTTGTGATGTAGGGGTTTATGTTCAGATTGGTGAGTTTTTCTATAATACCTGAGTGTGGAATGGTGTCGAACGCCTTGGCAATATCAGGGTAGACTGTGTGAACCACCGTTCCCTCGTTCATGGCCTTGGTGACTGTCTCAAATAAGTCAACCAGGTTTAGTAGGCATGATCTGCCCTTAACAAAGCCGAACTGGGTTGGGTCAAGTGTTTGGAGGTTCCCAATGTCTTTGTTAATTAGTACCATGATGATGCGCTCCATAGCCTTGCAGACTAGGCTAGTCAGGCTTATGGAGTGATAGTTACCAGGGTCAGTTGTGGCCCCTCCTTTGTGTAGCAGAATAACCATTGCTGTTAACCATTCTATGGGCAAATAGCCTGTGGAGAGGCTGAAGTTGAACAGCGTGTTTAGGTGGGGGGTTAGTTCGTTCTGTAGTTCATGCAAGACGCATCCTGGGACACCATCTGGCCCCACTGATGCTGTGTTTTTGGCTTTTGAAAGGTCTATTTTCACCTGTGCATCTGTGATTTCTGGGACACTACACTTTTTCGGTATTATTGTGGGCCCTTTTGGAGGTGAAAGGGGGTTAAGTTTGCACTGAATCTATCTGCCAGGATGCTGGCAATATCAGTAGGTTCAGTATATTGTGTGCTATTTTGCACTAGCTCAGAGCATATCTGTGAGTTGCCACTTAGATTCTGAACATAGCTAAAGAAGGCTTTGTGGTTATCTTTCGAATCCTTGGCTATTTTCCTTTCGATGTTAGCCTTGGATGATTTTATGAGGGACCTTAATTTCTTACTGATACTAATCAGGGATGTCTTTCCTTCTTGGGATTTGCTTTTTTTCTGAACTAGGTTCTTCCTTTTATTGTATAACCTGTTTATGGCAGAGGTCCACCAGACTGGTTTCCTTCTCTTAGTGGAGTGAGTCTTGGTTTTGCTAGGGATGGCACGATCCATGCATCCTTGTAGGTGCTCATAGAGTGCATTTGTAAAGGATTCTGCATCTTGGGCAGTGTTATCCTTTAGCATGGGGGCTGTGAATCTTACCACCTCTGTCTTAAGTAAGGTGAAGTTTACTTTAGAAAAGTTTTTCACTGTGGTTTCCTTGATTGAGGGTGGTGGTGGGGTGTGGACATCCAGAGTGATTAGTTTATGGTCAGATCTAACCAGTGACAGGTTCATCTCCGGTGTGGAACATCTGTCGCCCATGTTGGTGATGACCAGGTCCAATATGTTTTCACCTCTGGTAGGGGAGTTTACTAGCTGATACAGGGCATTTGAGTTGATAAATTCCAGGAAGTGCTGAGCCTGGGAGTTTGTATTCAAGTAGTTTTCCCATTTAATGATAGGGTAATTGAAATTGCACAATATCAGGGTGTTCAGTAGGACCTTCATGTTTTCCAGTGTCTTCAGAAAGGCAGAGTGGTGGTCCTGGGTCATGGTCGGTGATCTGTAGCAGGCCACAATTTGCATTGCAGATTTTACCGATGTTAGTTGCACATGGATGATCTCAGAGGTATCATGCTGCGCCACAAACCTGGAGGTGTAGGTATCCTTGATGAATATGAATACACCCTCTTATTTTGTGTTTCAGTCCGTGTTCTGTGGCCTAAATGTGTGGTATGAGTTGTAGCCCATTAGTGCTGAAGTGCTTTCTGGAGCCTTGAACCAGGTTTCAGTTACTGCACAGATGTAAACATTCTCCAAACTGAGTAGTGCTTCGAGCGCATGTATTTTGAGATTTAAACTCCTGGCATTGAGTAGCATAACCCTCATTTTTTTATTTGTGCTGTTTATGGAGGTGGGTTTGACTTTTGAGCCTTGCCTAAAAAAGGCACTATGGGGGCAGCAAGAGCCTTGGCCAGTATTTGAAAGCCTAGGGGTGACAGGTGCAAGCCGTCTCTTGCGAAGCAATGCGGCTTGTCAAGCATGTTGTCTCAGGCTGACAGACACTGGATCTCCTTTGAATGACACCAGAAGCTTAGCCAATTGTTGAAATTGATTATTTTTTCTTTATACTGAGTTATCATTCTTGGTGAGGGCAGGATGCTACTCAAGGTCAGGGTCATACCTGCCTGGGCTACATGATCAGAGAGCTCTTCCATGTCTTTTTTCATGTAGTCCAGGGAGGTATGTCTCAGGTCATTCACGCCAACATGAACAATGACAGAGTCATATTTGTACTTGTTCTGGAGTGACCTGAGTGCTTGTGTTATGTGGCAGATTCTAGCTCCCGACAGGCAGCTAACAGTAACCTTCTCCTTGTCCAGCCTAGTGAGTGGGATGTCAGTGTGCCTGATTACAGATTCACCTATTAATAGTGTGTTAGGTATGTTATTTCGCCTTAAGGGCTGTGATTGTGCAGCACATTGATTTTGTGTTTTATGTGTTGTTTGGTTTGTGTCGGGAGGTGCAGGTTTTTTGGGTGTCTGCTTTGGAGCTCTCGGATGTTTTTGCACATTTTTATTTAGAGCTTCTGAGTATGATTTAGTGTATTTATGTGTATTTTTTGCCAGTGTTGGTTTAGTAGGTCTATGTGATGCTGGAGGTGTGGTGCAAGTGTTAACCTCATCCTCATGACTGTCTGTTCCAGTCTTGGGTGGAGAGACCTTAGCCTCCAGTTTGGCTGTATAATTGCATCTCTCGCATATGTTAGTGTTTTGTGGTAGGAGGAAAGGGTTGTCTGTGTATGTGAGGCAGTTGTAACATTACCTCAGGATAACCAGGTTCACCAGCTGGACTGGAGAGTACACATGAAGTTGCCCTTTGGTCATGCCTGAACAGTAGGGTGAGCTGCTTAGTCGTTTGGTTGGTGAGGAGTGGATAAAGAGCCTTGCCCTGCTGGGCAATCAAGTGTTGGGGTATATTAGTGCTTGCTATTAGGTCTTAGCAAGAGCTGGACTGTAGGATGCTTTTTGAGTGCTTAGGTTGAGAGACTAGTTTTAAGGGAAAAACTGAAGAGGAGACTTAGTGGAGCCGGGAACAATTTAACCGTAGCTAACCGGTGCTGCCCGGCACGCAAAACCATGCAAACGCGTTTTTAAAACTACTAACTTCTGGGCTGGAACCACTCCTCCAGGGACAGATGGCTGCTCAAAGTTCCTCTATCTCACAGGGTTCCTATCAGTTCTACCCTGTATAGGGCTCCTATCAGTTCATCAAAACTTCAGCAGTTCAAACACGACATGTTCGAACTGTGAAGTTCAAAAACAGATTATCGTAAAGCCAGGGAACACCGAATTCTTTCCCAAGGAAAGAATTTGGTTGGCCGTTTCTGCGGCTTTGTGATTTTTAGCACTGTGGTGGAACGTTACGGGTCGGGTTCGGGTAAGTGTGTGATTGTGCGGACGTAAGGGTTAGGGCATGGGTTAGGTGAACTAGGGTTAGGGCGCAGGTGAGGTGGGTGCGCGATAGTGACAGACTTTAGGGTTAGGGTGGGATAGGTAAGTTAGAGTTAGAGATCAGGTCAGGTGAGTATGCGATAGTGACGAAACTTAGGGTTAGGGTTTGGGATAAGGAAAGTGGATAGATAGTAGTGTATGTACAGTTTAGTGTAGGGTTAAATGTAAGATTATAAGTGCATGTGTGTGGATTGCTGTTTTTTTGGTGTGCTTGTGTGGTGTGTGTGTGTATCTTGGAACAGCGATTTTTTTTCCTTGGGGAAAAAAAAATTGCTGTTCTAAGCCTTCAATGGTTTTGCACTTTGAGGTTAGAAGTTCAAACATATGGTGTTCGAACTTCTGCCATTTCATCGAAGTGATATAGACTATATATATATATATATATATATATATATATATATATATATATATATGTAGGCATATATATAAACACATATATACAACATAATATATATCTACACACACAAAGATATATATATATATATATATATATATATATATATATATATATATATATATATATATACATATATATATAGATATATAGATATATATATATATATATATATATATATATATATACATACATATATATATATATATATATATCTATATGTATATCTATATATATATATATATATATATATATATATATATATATATATATATATATATATATATATATGCGTATGTCTACATATATACAAACATCCACATCCCACCCCCACCGCCAATTAGGGAAACCATCGTAAAACACTTCTCCAAAGCCAACTTCACTTCTAAAGACAGAAGTGGCAAACTTCATGACACCCATGCAGATGGACAATAGAGGTATGACTGCTGAATCCTACACAAATGCACTTTATAAGCACTTACATGAGTGCATGGATCATGCTATCCCTAATAGGACCAAGATGTTATCTTTCAAAAAAAAGGAAGTCAATCTGGTGGTCCTCTGCCATAAACAAACTCTACAACAGAAGAAAGAAACTGTTGCAAAAAAGAGTAAAATCCCATGACTGGAAGAACTCCCTGGTCAACCTCAGTAAGAAGATGAGATCCCTCATAAAATCCTCCAAAGCTAGTTACGAAAACAAAATTGCCACTGACTCTAAAGACAATCCCAAAGCATTCTATAGCTATGTCAAGAATCAGAATGGGAACACTCAGATCTGCTCTGAGTTACAGCACAATGGCACTAAATATACAGAACCAAATGATATTGCCAACATCCTAGCAGATAGGTTGAGTGCTAACTTTACCCCCCTCTCACCCCCTAGAGGGCCCATCTCTATACCAGAAGAATGCAAAGCTCCTATAATTATGGCTACACAGGTAAAAAACACACTCTCCAAAGCCAAGAACACAGCATCCATGGGACCTGACAATATCCCAGGCTGCGTTCTACACGAACTACAGAATGAACTGGCACCCTACCTAAGTACCATGTTCAATCATAGCCTCACCTCAGGATTTGTACCCACTGAATGACGCACTGTGACAGTTATCCCACTACACAAAGGGGGAGCCACGACGGACCCTGGGAACTACCGCCCCATTAGCCTGACGAGCCTGGTCTGCAAGGCCATGGAATGTATCATCATGGAACTCATAAGCAAAGACATTGGTAATCTCCAAACTCTGGACCCTACTCAGTTTGGATTTGTAAAAGGCAGATCATGTCTCCTAAACCTGATTGACTTCTTTGAAGCAGTCACCAAAGCCATAGATGAGAGTAAAATGGTTCACACAACTTATCTAGATCTCGCCAAGGCTTTCAACACCATCCCCCACTCTGGAATTATAGATAAGCTCACTAAACTAGGTATAAATCCCTATGTCACAAGATGGGTTGCCAACTGGCTCACGGACAGAACCCACACTGTGAAAGTAGCGGTTTCCAAATCCGACTTCAGACCAGTGACAAGTGGAGTACCACAGGGTCCAGTCCTGGGTCCTCTCCTGTTTGGTATCTACTTCTCTAATGTGCAGGCTAATACAGAAGGTCTTTGGCTAACAAAGTTTGTAGATAAGTGCAAACTAGGAGCCATAATCAAAACTCCTAATGATGTGGACAAACTACAAAAGGGCCTCACTGAGACAGATACCTGGTGTCAAAGCCATGGCCTGAATCTCAATGCCACAAAGTGTATTCTCATCCCCTTTGGTAAAAACTCTCTACCCATGAACTACCACATAGCTGGTAGTCTACTTAATGCCAAAAATGTGATAAGAGACCTTGGGACACAGGTGGACAGTAGTCTCTCCTTTGATAATCACATCGCCACAGTGGTCAGGAAATCCTTCTACATGACTCATCTCATCACAAAAGGATTGTAATCCAGAAAAAAAGAGGTAATTGTTCCCCTCTACTCATCACTCATTAGACCCATTATAGAGTACAACGGCCCTTTTGGTATGTACCTCACAAGACATCTACAACAACTCGAAAGACCACAGAAATACCTCACAAAGAGGATGACTGGCCTCAAACAGATGCCTTACACAGACCGTCTCAAAAAAACTCCAGCTTTACTCCATCTCATATCGCCTACTCAGGGGCGATCTCTGCCTAACATACAAACCCAGAGCTGTTGGACATGCTCCACTTAAAGAAATCCCAGTCCCTCCGAGCTACAAGCTCTAGGAACCCAACCCTTGTCACCACAATAAACAGAACATGCTGGAGGGATAGATTCGTGTCCCAGAGACTTCCAATACTCTGGAACAGACTACCTGTCTATGTCAAACAGAGCTCCTCATTAGCACTCTTCAAGAAAAATCTTGATGATTGGATGGGAAATGGATAATTCATCCCAGGGATCACTTCTGTGGCTCCTCTCGACAGGGGCACAGGAAAATAATTTTCTTGGGTTGCGAAAGCCAGGGTACATTTTTTGGCTAGGTTTATATAGGCCCTAGGGCCAATAGCCTAGTACCTACCTATGAACCTATGAACACAAATATATGTATGTAAATACATCTCCCCTATATTACCACCACAGTGCTGCATCATGCTATGTGTGAGGGAACAGCACACATAGCAATACACACAGATATATACAGCTGCAAGTGTGCAACATGGATGGGTATGTCACATGTGAACCCCTTGTTGGGACCACATTGCCCTTGTCTGTGAAGTAGGGAATGGGAATATGGGGAAGGATAGCAGGTATATTTGTCGAGGTGGTTCAGGTTGGTAGATATAGAGGACAGCCTACAGGGGTGGTATGTGTCATGTGGTGGGTAAACACCCTGGATGGTGTGTGTGATCTGCGAGGTGGAAGCCCCATGATCCCTCATATGGAAACAATGGGAACAAGGCCCCCACCCATTGCTACTCACAATAGCAGTCCATGGCCCTGAAGGTGCCTGGCCTGGAGGCTGAGCAGGAGGTGTATGTGGACCCTGTGACAGTGTAGTGGGTGGCTCAAGGTGCTGTAGCACATCCAAGTGTCTGTGAAGCCCCCTATGGAACAAATGCTGGACCTGACTTGGGTGACAGGATCATGTCTGTGTGTGCCCCAGGGGTGACAACATCCCCTGAGGTGGTTCCACCTGAAGGTAGAGCTGGACCAGTAGATGAGGAGGCCCCATGGTGGGTCCCACATGAGATGTGGCCTGGTAACATTGCCAGATGCGGTGGAAGAGGTGGATCTGCTGGCAACTATTCCCTAAACATTCTATTGTGTCACTGTTATAGAACATATGTGGGTAGTAATAGTCCACACAGTCCCAGAACATGTCCAACAGCATGCATAGATATCCCCAATAACACAGAATGACAGATGTGCAGCAATCACATAGAAAGCATACCACATGCATATATGGAACCATAGTAGCCCTGACAATGGCATGCAGGTGAAATAGTCCATAACAGGCCAGAAATGATAGTGCCCACACAGGGGACATGGCTACAAACACATAGCACAAAGTGTGGTACAATACAATATATGTCCCAATGGTAGGTAAGCTGTAGCCATACCTTCTGTGTTGTGTGAACAGTTTATTGTTGCTGATATGGTGGGGGTGACTGAGATGTGTATTAAGAACTATGGTAACCCTGCTGTATGAGTTGCTCAGACCTGTTTCCATCTTTATGTCTTTCAGGCAAGATGTCTCACATCCGTCTACCCGCGTATTTAGAGGCAGAAAATTAGGTTATGTTGAACTACTTAATAAAGCACTATCCGGTTCTTTTCAGCAAGGCCACCCATGAGTAGCAGGATCAGACTGCCCTGTGGAACGATCTAGTCCACAGGGTCAATGATGTCAGCCTGCATAGCCACAGTTATGAGCAGGTCCAGCATCATTGTTCTGACCTGCTTCACAATGCCCGGCAGCATCATGTTGCATTTCAGGGGGGATCATCTCACAACAGGGGGGTTATGTCATCCATCCCCCTGACACATGTCGAGGAGCTCCTCGCCAGCCTCGTGGCACCTGCCCGCCCGCACACCCAACAACTGGCAGAGACCATTGTGGAGGTGGGTGCTACCCACACACCAGCTGAGGAGCATGTAGGTAAGGTCACAGGGCACATCAGTAGACCACTGTTGCATATGCATCCGCATCTGTACATGTAGGTCATGCATATGTGAGATGTTACATATATATATATATATATATATATATATATATATATATATATATATATATATAGTCTGTTGCTGCATAGTAGTAATAAACAGTGGTAGTATTGTGGACTTGTACTGTTGATGTACTGTAATGCTGCACCCTCCCTGTATCAATGCCACAGATGTGGCCACTGACATTGCATCTCTCACACTCTTATGTAGGTCCCTCTTGTATACCACTAAGGCAGCACCCTGTAGCTGGTGAGTGTGGTTTATGTTGATCTTTGCCAATACACTGGGCATGCAATGGCTATTGCATATTCCATGCACACATCTAACACACCTACCCAGAATGCTTGCCATACATGTTCATGTATTGTTGCTGTTAAATGCACTGCATCACAGTGGTGACCATGATGGGGTATCTGAAGGGTATGTCAGACACCTGCAAGATAACTAACATCCTTTCATTGTGAAATGTGTCCACAGAGATGAACATAATGGTGAGACACATGGCCTACAGTAGGGACATGTGTGAAACATCACCTCTGTACAGTGCAACTGCAGTGTATATACCAGTATTATAATGGCAACTGTTACATATCTACACTATGGCATAACTTAATACTGTGATCCACATTATTAGCTGGGACTAGTCCGTACCATGTGGTGTTCAGTTTATGGGACACTGTAAACTGACACACATGTGTAGGCCATACTTGTCAAGCATCTGCAAAAAGGCTGAAGGTGGGGAGGGTGTGTCAGCATGACACAACAGTGCACTGCAGTAGGGATCCTAAGGATGCTAAGAATGGCTGTATCTGCAAACAGTCAGGTTCAGGAACTGTGGAAGATGTAACCCTACCCCCACAGCAATAGTGATGGCAGTGTGTGAACACCAAGGGATGTGCACATAAGCAGACCTTGCAATCATGCAGAGTTGGGGGACATGTGTAGGACAGACCGACCATATTCTGGCAAATGCAGATGGCCCATGCTAGTATACCCCTGCCATGAATAGTGACTGCTGTAGTACATATAACAATAGGTGCAACAAACAGTTATGATAAGGGCGTGCACACATATGCACCCATGGAGTGTATGCATTGTGGTCAGCATCTGCACACCTAATACATTTCTTAGACACTGCATGTGAATGTACAGGACATATGTCACATATCAGGCTCATGTACTGTTAATATATGCGGTGATGTGGTCCCATGGCAGATCAAGGAAGTGTGCGTCATATCAATAAGGGTGTGTACACTCCCCATAACAATGGTACGGTCTGATGGTTGTTAGTGTAATAGTACTGGATTGGTCATACATTCACCGCTGATGTTGAGATCTGTAAACCAACATCAGGCATTCACAAATGACATCTGTCCACATATCATCCCTGGTATGTGTCGCTGAAAAACATAGGGGCTGTGAGTATTAGAGCAGACATAACTGACACAGTAATACCCACTCAGCAATGGTTTGTACACCTGTGTGGTTTGGTGCACAGTACATGGCAGGGAGCAGAACAGGTGCACAGCAATACTGTGTACATGGGTGCAGTGTTTTCCAGGGGAAGGGGCATTACCTACTAACACAGCCCATGCATCACAAATATGTATACTGCTGCCAGCATGGATTGACTATAGCTGCACTGCATGCTGTTGAGTACCATATGTTATGCATGTTGACAGATGGGTAATGGTAGGACTGTTTGTACTATCTTTGTGCAACCTCACCTGTGTGTGTGTGTGTGTGTGTGTGTGTGTGTGTGTGTGTGTGTGTGTGTGTGTGTGTGTGTGTGTGTGTGTGTGTGTGTGTGTGTGTGTGTGTGTGTGTGTGTATGTGTGTGCGTGCGTGGGTGGGGGGTTATTTTGTCTGTAAGTGCAATCTGGTGGAGTTGAGGGGGTTGATGAATGTAGGATGTGTGTGTGCATATGTGTGTGTGTTTGTGTGGGTGTTCATGTATGCACATGTGTGATTGTGGGGTTGTTCATACAGCAGTAATTGCCTTTGGGATCGTGCAGTACATGGACATGGACTGACACATGACACATCAGGAATACTTGTCTGATATATAATCACAGGACAGCTGATAGTATAATAAGGTCTGTATCATGGGACATGCATTGGGAGGGAAAGTAGACCCTAGGTATACCCTTAATATTGCAATCAGCAGAGAAGTGAATGACTACCCCATGTATGCAGCACTACAAATGCATTGGGGAATTACTAGACAACACCAGTGAGTGTATCCATATATTGCTGTTGTCCACATGATAGGTTGACTGAGCAGCAGATCTGGCATGTACTGAGCAATACTTACACATGACACTCCAGTGTATGACAGTATGGAGTGAATGTAGTAGCCCCTAACATTTAGTGGCCATGCTCACGATGTCCAGACATACACAGAGTGAATACTGGATGACAGCAGTGAGGCCATGTAACACCTACTCCACATAGGTCAAGGAGGTAATGCAGTAACAGGTTTTGTGCTGTGATCACTCATCTAGGCATTTAGAGGAATGATACGTTAATGAGTGGTATTAATGAGTGTATGTTACCAAGTGTGATGCAGGATGGGGAACTTATGTGAATAAACATGGGACTGTCTGTAAAATCAGGGACAGGTAGGTATTAAGGTGGAATGTGAATGTGTGTGTGTGTGTGTGTGCGTGTGTGTGTGTGTGTGTGTGTGTGTGTGTGTGTGTGTGTGTGTGTGTATGTATGTACTGTTATGCAATGCTGTACGGGTCTTAAAGTGCATTTCTTGTTTTCCCCCACAGGTGGTGAGATGGGCCAGGGTTCCTCCTGCATGCAATCTGATGTTGGTGTCCATACAGACATCAAAGATGATGATAGTACTGTTGAGGCACAGGCGGGGTTGTCAGGGGCCAAAACTTTGCTATCCTTTGACATTACCCTCTTAGCCACCGCAACCCCGCACACAGTTACAGTGTCTATACATACCCCATCACCAGTGGCAATAGCAGAGGGACAGTTGGCAGTTGGTGGTAGTGCACATGAGAGTGTGGTATCTATGTCTACTGTGTCTGGTCACAGCAGGCATAGCCAGATGTCCAGCAGGGCACCACATAGGCAGATGTGCTGGGGTTCTCATGGTAGGGCCACTGGTCATCATGCCCCTGGCAGAAGCACCACAACTGGTACCACCAGGCGCATGTTTCAGACTGTCATGGGGGTGCAGGCATGTATGGTGCTGTATACCAGACAGGGTCTGAGGCTGCAAAGGGATGCTCTCACACCTGCAAGCGACAACTTCCATGAACTTTCTGGTGGCCTCCATGATTATATAGACAGCTGGGTGAGATGGTGGGCCTCATCGACCATGGTTTGTACATGCTTGAACATGTGGTGTGAGTGCAGCAACGGCCATGTGGATGTAGGCCAGCATCAACAACAGCTGGTGGTCAACATGGACATGCTAGGACACCAAGGCGCTCCTGTAGTGGCAATACCAGCCCTAGCACTGCAGGGGGGTGCTGTCCACACCACACCACAGCAGGCCATGTGCACATGGCCTTGGCCAGTCCCAGGAGGGACCTGGTTCCAGCAGACATCTGTCATCATCAGGGTAGAGTAGCACATTGAGGCCTGTACCTGGATATGCTCATGGAACCCCTGGCAGGCACAGTCCGCATGTCCATGTCTGGAGGCTGTGAACTGCACACCTTGTCAGGTATGGTCTGCAGCTGTCCAAGAAACACCTGTATAGGGCAGCCACATGGCAGAACTGTGTGCATGCATACCCACACACTATATGAACACACCTAGGGCAACCCCATACCTACACACGCCACATCACCATGCCCATTTCAACTAAATACACCCCACACCCACACACATGGTGAGATATTTAAGTATCCTGTTTTTTGGATTATTTATACTGATTATTGTTTCTAGCAATTTATATATAGTACTTTTTATTGCCTGCTGCATAGTTTTTAGTGCATTTTATTTCTATTAACTAATTTTCATGGGTAACTGATTTGTTTGCAGTTAAAAGCATTCTGTAGAGTCTCTTTGCTCCTTTATCTGTTTAAAAACTTTCATTTTTGGCTTTCTGTAGTGTTTACTGTCTGCATGCTAATAGCTTTAGTATTGCTCTTGTTCAAATTTGCTGGCTCTGGGCCTGTTTGCTTTAACAGTGTTTGTTCAAAGCACATGAACAGGCCATCTTGAATTAGCAGAAGCCTTTCTTTACCTTGGCTAGTTTGGGTTAATTGGCTGCTGGCTAGTGGGGGCTGGTTCTTTTGTGCTTTTTTTTTAAAAAAAATAAGTTGTCTAAGGTTGTATCTTCTGGTATTTAAGCCCTAACTTTGAGAGGATTTATGTCTATACACACTGAGCAGAGTGGAGGAGGGGTGTTGACTACAACTCTGATCTGAAATATATAAGTATCCTGTTTTTTGGATTATGTGTACTGATTATTGTTTCTAGCAATTTAATATAGCACTTTTTATTGCCCGCTGCATAGTTTTTAGTGTATTTTATTGCTATTTAATCTGTACGGGTAACTGATTTGTTTTCAGTTAAAAGCATTCTGTAAGGTCTCTTTGCTCCTTTATCTGTTTAAAAGCTTTCAGTTTGTGGCTTTCTGTAGTGTTTACTGTCTGCAGGCTAATAGCTTTAGTACTGGTCCCCATCCTCCCTCCCTGTTCGTGTCTTGTTGTTATACTTGGTGGCTTTGCAGTTGCTCACCCCTACTGTAAATCTGATCTGGGAATCTCCTCCCAGTCTAGTGTCATTATCTCATTCTACCTAATACAGAGACAACATCTGATAAGGCCTTCTGTTTTTCCTTTTTCCCTTTCAAAAAAATAAATAAATAAATTGCCTGAATCTCCTTGTGTTCTGACTGTGCTTCTCAAACATTTTGGAAATATAGAGTATATTTTAGAGCATTTATTATAACTGTAATTGCCTTAATATTGCTACAACTCAAGTGCTCTAGGTTGCACTGCATCTGAATTGTTTGTGTTTTATTTGCTTTTCTGTATATATAGACTCCTCTGTATATGTACACTAGCTACTTATTCTGCTGTATTACTGCCTCTTAAATCATTTTTCAGTTGTGCACTTGCCTTGCTTCATTTAAAAAGTTTTAAATTGCTAATTTTGTAGAGTTTTAATTGCATTTACTGTTTAGGACTGCACATTCAAATGTGTTAGCCTTGTCTGTGTTTATTTACTGTATTATTGTATTGTTTAGCCTGTTTCAACAAAAAAAATACTATCTTGTTTGCTCATTTCCCACCTTTCCTAGCCAGTCCATATACCAGGCTTTGCTTATCTCAGGACTTATTTTCTTTGTTCAGAGCTATCCAGACCTTGCTGTGGTAGACAGAAGTCCTACTGCTTACCAGTGGGAGTGGTGAGCATTGTACTGCCTATCTAATGCTAGAGGAGTGGTTTCCAACTCTGAAATTGTAATTTTATTAGCCTTTTTGGGCTGATTTCTATCCCTTTTAACTTTCTGGCTTAAAAACATGTGTTTGCACATTTATCGCATCGTGTAGCCCTGCGAGGCTACAGTTAAACTATTCCAGGTGCCAGAAAGTCTGGTCTTCAAATTTTCCCTTAGAACTAGCTGGTTTCTCGGTAGTAGTACTAAAATCTGAACCCCTGTGACAAGCACTTGCTCTAGAACCTACTGGAAAACACTAGGAAGCCTGAAACTGATACAAGCACTCAACTCTCCTTGTCAATAAGGAGACATTAATCGTAGGCACTAAACAGCCTATAATTGCAAAGTACCTTGTAAAGGTAAGGGAAAACAGCTCTTACACTTTACAAAAAAAACACCTAAACAGGCATGCCCAAGGGTCAGCTTCCGGTGATTTATCCTGTCCCCTTGGTGAATCTGGGCATACTGGGGCAATGCGGCAACTGCCTCATGTACACAGCAATCCTCTCCTCCTACCACCCAACACTACAACCTGCGAGAGATACACTTACATAGCCAAACTCCAGCCAAGATTGTGCTAAACAGTCAAGAGGAGAAGGTTAACACCTGCACTACACCTCAAGCAACTCATAGCCCTTCAAAACCCACACCATCAACACCCACACATAGCAACACTAAACCCACAAATGCGGAGGCCATTAACATTAACCTGCCCAAGCAACAAGGACCTCTGAAGCTGAAATGCAAACAAACACCAGTCATAACCAAAGTGACACATAGCTCACAACACCAGTGTGCCACCCAACAACAGCCCCTAAGGCAAGACAATGTGCCCAACACTTTAGTCATAGGTGACTCTATAGTCAGGCACACGGATGTCCCACTCACCAGGCTGAACAAGGAGTGCCAGGATCTGTCACATAAAGCATGCACTCAAGTCAGTCCACAACAAGTACAAATACGACTCTGTCATTGTCCATGCTGGAGTGAATGACTTGAGAAATACCTCCCTGGACTACATGAAAAGAGACATGGAAGAGCTCTTGGATCATGTGGTCCAGGCAGGTATGACCCTAGGCCTGAGTAGAATCCTGCCTTCACCCAGAATGATACCACAGTATAAGGACAAAATAATTTACTTCAACAATTGGCTAAGCTTCTGGTGTCATTCAAAGGGGACCCAGTATCTGTCTGCCTGGGAAGACATGATCGACAAACCACGATGCTTTGCCAGAGATGGCCTGTACCTGTCACCCCTGGGATTCAGGTTACTGGCTAAAGCTCTTGCCACCCCTATAGTGCTTTTTTTAGGCAAGGTTCAAAGAATAAAACCACCACCATAACAGATACAAGCATGCAAACTCTGAAGGTAATGCTACTCAATGCTAGAAGTCTAAACCTCGAAATGCAGTCTCTCAAGGCACTCGTAAAAATTAAGAACATCGATATCTGTGCATAACAGAGACCTGGTTCAAGGCTCCAGAGAGCACCCCTGCAATACCAGGCTAAGACTCTTACCACACTTTTTGGCCACAAAACCAGGACCGAAACACTAAAGGTGGAGGAGTGTCCATATGCACCAAGGATATTCACACCACCAGGCTAGTTGCCCAACACAATGCATCTGAAATTCTCCAGGTGCAACTAACACTAGGGAAGACTGCAATCCAAATTATAGCTTGCTACAGATCCCCGACCATGCCCCAAGATTCTCACTACACCTTTCTAAACATACTGGAAAATATTAAGATATAACCAAACACCCTAATACTGGGTGATTTCAACTACCCTGCCATTAACTGGGAAAACTACTCGGATACCAACTTCTTTTCCCAACGATTCTTGGAATTCATAAATTCCAACACCCTGGATCAACTAATCCATTGTCCCACCAGGGGCTCCAATATCCTAGACCTGGTCATTACCAACATGGGAGATAGATGCTCCACACCAGTGGTCACCCCCTCATTGGTCAGGTCTGACCATAAGCAAATCACCCTTGACTTCCACATCCCAACCCACCCCCCAGTAAGGAAACTTTCTTAAAAAACTTCCCCAAAGCCAATTTCATGCTACTGAAGTCAGAAGTGACAAACTTCACTACAACATTGCAGACGGGATCTGAAAGTTTGACTGCAGAATCCTACACTAAGGCACTGTATGAGCACATCCACTCGTGCATGAATCGTGCCATCCCAGATAGAACCAAGATGCTCTTCTCCAAATAAAGGAAGCAAATCTGGTGTCTCCTGCTATAAACAAACTATACAACAGAAGGAAGAAACTGTTGCAGAAAAGAGGAAAATCCCAGGATGCAAAAAACTCCCTCACTAGCCTCAGTAAGGAGCTGAGATCCCTCATAAAATCCACAAAAGCTAGTTAGGAAAATAAAATTGCCAAAGATTCCAAAGATAACCAGTAGACATTCTATAGTTATGTCAAAAATCTAAATGGCAATGTTCAGATCTGCTCTGAGCTGCAACAGAATGGCATTAAATATACTGATCCCAAGGATATTGCCAATATCCTGGCAGACTGATTTAGTGCCAACTTCACCCCCCTCACCCCCTAAAGGACCCATCTCAATACCAAAAGAATGCCAAATTCTGGTAATCACGGCCACACAGGTAGAAACTGCACTCTCCAAAGCTAAGAATACAGCATCCATGGGACCAGATGACATCCCAGGCTGTGTACTACATGAACTACAAAATGAACTGGCACCTCACCTAAGTGTGATGTTTAATCATAGCCTCACCTCAGGCTTCATGCCCACTGAGTGGCGCACAGCTACAGTTTTCCCACTCCACAAGGATGGACCCGCCTTGGATCCCGGGAACTACCATCCCATCAGTCTGACAAGCCTGATCTGCAAGGGCATGGAACGCATTATCATGGAACTTATAAAAAAAGACATTGGCAACCTTCAAACACTGGACCCCACCCAGTTTGGGTGTGTGAAGGGCTTATCTTGTCTCCTGAATCTGATTGACTTCTTTGAATCAGTCTCCAGAGCTGTGGAGGAGGGTAAGGCGGTCCACACAGCCTATCTAGACCTTGCCAAGGCCTTCGACACCATCCCCCACTCTGGAATCATAGATAAACTTACTAAGCTGGGCATAAATCTCTACGTCACTCATTGGGTTGCCAACTGGCTAACTGACAGAACCCAGACTGTAAAAGTAACAGACTCCAAATCCAGCTCCAGACAATTGACAAGTGGAGTACCTCAAGGTTCAGTCCTGGGACCACTCTTGTTTGGCATCTACTTCTCTGAAGTGCAGGCCAACACTAAGGCACTTTGGCTAACAAAGTTCGCAGATGACTGCAAACTGGGAGCCGTTATTAAATCCCCAAATGATGTGGATATTCTACAAAAGGGCCTTACAGAAACAGATGCCTGGTGCCAGAGCCATGGGCTCAAGCTTAATGCCAAGAAATGTATAGTTTTCCCCTTTGGAAAAAAACATGTACCCATGAATTACCACATAGGTGGCAGTACACTAAACATCAAAAGTGTGATGAGAGACTTAGGGACACAGGTGGACAGTGGTCTCACTTTCGATAACCACATCACCACAGCAGTCAAGAAGTCCTTCTATGTGGCACACCTCATCACTAAGGGCTTTTCATCCAGAAAAAAGGAGGTCATTGTCCCACTGTACTCATCCCTCATTAGACCCATTATAGAGTATAATGCCCCATTTGGTATGTACCTCACAAGCCACCTGCAACAGCTGGAAAGGCCACAGAAATACTTCACTAAAAGAATCACAGGCCTAAAGCAGATGCCATGTGCTGACCATCTAAAAAAACTCCAGCTATACTCTGAGGCATACCATCTACTCAGAGGTGATCTCTGCTTAACATACAAGGCCATGTCAAACACTGAGCTGTTGGACATGCTCTACTTAAAGAAATCCCAGTCCCTCAGAGCCACACACTCCAGGGATCTAAACCTTGTCATCACAATAAACAAAACATGCTGGAGGGATAGGTTCCTGACCCAGAGACTCCCCATACTCTGGAATGGACTGCCCATACATGTCAAGCAGAGCGCCTCATTGGCACTCTTCAAAAGGAACCTTGATGATTGGATGGGAGATAGGAAATGCAGCCCGGGGATCCTGTCAGTCGCCCTGCTGGACAGGGATTCAGAAAAGTAAATATTGTAGGAAGAAATATCCAGGGAATTGTTATGGCTAGGCTTGTATAGGCCCTAGGGCCGATAGCCTAGTACCAACCTATGAACCTATGATGCTATGAACGTATGGCCCAACCTCGATCTCTGGAAAACCAACAAAACACCCTGTGCATATGATGATACCTGCGCCAAATCCATAACATTAATGCAGGGACAGGCTAATATGGTTATGATGCCCACGGTGACTGTACTACAGTGTACAAATGTACTGCAGTGTAACATGTTGTCAGGAGTAATGTTTAATGCATACATGTCAGGTAGTGTAGCTGTTCAGTAATGATGCATTATAGCTGTTAGTAAAACTGGGTGATTGTGGTCTCCATAATGTTATCCATTTGTGTCATAGGTGTACATGTGTCAGCAGGAGGATGGTCTGCAGTCATATCCCACAAGGGGTATGGCACTGTGGTGATACCATGGCTGTGACATATCAAGGGTACAGCTTAACACGTCACAGGTTTGTATAACAGTTATTGCCTGTGCCACATGGATTGTTGACCTGCTGGGACATGTTTAATCAGCAACCTGATGTAGACCCATCCACATACATGCACACTCTTACTTGGCAACACTGGGACTAGACCTCTACCTAGGTATGTAATGCTACTGAAGTGTGTGGCTTTCATTGTACACACCACATAGCATTTAGGGTGAGGTGTGTTCCAGGTTACATGTTACATGCAGAATATCCCCAAACATGTACAGTATGGTAATGGGGGATGTGATGGTTGTACATGGACAATACATAGTGTGGCATACAATCATATACACATTAACAGACACATAACAGGCCGACACACATCCGAGAGACGTGGGCCTATCGGTGCTAACTAACTTGTCAGTGTGTCCAATGTGTTGCAGGTAGGCTTCACAGAGCACATGCATAACTGGGCTGGATTGTGGTATCAGTTACTTGTATGGTTAATGGTGACAGTGGTCACCATACAGTGGTACATGGGACATATACCAGGTTTGCCATGGTGTAATGACTGTGTACATGGCACCCACATCCCACAGTGGATATTGTACTCAATGGAACCCATGATGACACTCTGACATACCCACCATCATACATTTCCCACGACTGCGATACAACCCATTGTACATCCCAATAGTAGTACTACAGGGATATACATCTAATGCACATGCCATAGGCATAGTAGGGTGTTGCATTGTCATGCCTCACCTATGGGCAGCAACAACACTATCAGTACTACTGTATCTCAATGCGTATTGTAATAGGAGTATGTGGCCTTGGAATGTTGTACCCTACTGATATACAGACATGCGCACATGCACACACTTGCCAGAACTCAATGGGTATCCCATGCCTATCAACCCATTTGTACAACACTGTTGTGCTGGTACTGGAAGGCTCATGTAGCCATTAGGGAGAGGAGTGTAACAGGGTACATGTAATGTCCGATGCAACAGCAGCCACATCTTACTATGGTAATGGGTGTTGCAGTGGTTGTGAAAGCCCTCATGGTATTCCCAACTACAGGTGTGCTAACACACAGACACTACTATTCTCAGTAATGCATATGTACACATGTGTCAATACTGGAGTGAATCGCTGCAAGTGGTCATAGGTGTGTACCTGGCTATTGTCCATGGAGAGATGGGTAGTGTAGGAGATGTGTGTACAGTGGTATCATGCCATCTGCCATGTGCCAGCAGGCAATCGATCGACAGACACCACTGTGGTGACCCTCAGGTTGAGAGTGACATGCATCAGCCAATCCTCTGGGTGCCTCCTGCAAATGGCCACTGAGGTGATCCAGTTGACAGGTATGCAACATGTATTACAACACATGGTTAGTGTCTGTGATGGAGATCTGTACCCAAGCATATTTTGTTGACTGTGGTAGTGTAGAGGAGGTACCCGTGGCATGTGGTGCATACAGGGTGTTGTCTCCTGTATTTGCCAGTTATAACACAGCTGGGCAGACATGTCAGTGTCAGTCAAGCATAGAGTTTCCTGTACATATCCAAGCTGGATACCTGCCATCTGCATATCTGTGCAGGGATCGACAGACATCAGCTTGGCAAGTAGCTATGCAGTAGAATGCATGTGTCAACAGATAGACGTTTGTCAACAATATGTATGCTATTACTACATGTCGGAAGCCCTCACTGATATGTGCTGTATAGAGGGTAGTCTACAGTTACATTCCACATGCCAGATCATTAACCAGTAGGGGATATATACTGTGACACAGCTCACACACCAGGAACATGACAGTGAGGCCTCAGAGTCCAACTATGCCTGCAGGTGTGCTTGTTGTCAGTACATTTAGCACTCTACTCTTGCCTGGGAAGGCACTGTCAACAATAGTACCACCATGATACACTACATGCCAGTGTGACAGCAGGTAACCAGGGTTACTACTCTTGTATGTAACACATTCATATGGATAACAGTGCTGTACAGGTCTTATATACTTGTGTGTCCCAGACATGACACTCACACCCCTTGCTACTGTAATGCCAGCACATAGACACATGTATTGTACATGGCATTACATACACTTATTACAGATGTCATTACCCTGCTATGTTATCAGACTGGGATGTGAGCACTGGTTACCAGGGCTGAGCCATGGTTAGCAGGTATCAGCATTGCTGCAATTTAACAGCTAAGCAGATTTGAGCACTGGTAAGTGAAGCCTCCACGGTGTAAGTGCCCGTACATTTAACCATAGCTTAGCATTGCTTAGCTTCACACAAACCCACGCAAACGTGCTTAAGGCTGCTCAAAACTGCCTTAAGCACTCTGTATCCAGCAGCCCTTGTTCTGCCCAGCAACAAAATAAACAGCCCTTACAGGTATTGAACCCAGAACCCTGTACACTATAGTCACAACACTTTACCACTACGCCATAACAACTGTGAAGACAGTTCTTGTTTTCCAATATATCTGCCATTACACATATTGAATAGTATTGAACAATTGCTTTGACTTCCACAATTGTGTAGTATCTGTTATTGATATTACTGTTGCATCACATATGTTGTTATATCTAAATATACACATATCAGATATATATGGTAAGATACATCTGGGAAGGTATACACAACTGTGATGTTTACACATGACAGGAATATGGATGTATACATATACATATGTTGATATATGTCTACATGTACATACACAAATATATTCATATATATGTATGTCTACACATCTGTATAGTGCAGCATATATATGGCCATTTGAAGATCTCTTTGTATATATATATATATATATATATATATATATATATATATATATATATATATATATACATATGTGTATATAGATATATATGTATGCACATCCTATGTGTACAGATAAACCTATTTATGTTGATATATATTTAGATATATATAACTATATGTGCATACATATCTAATCAGATATACCTATGTATGTTGATATATATGTAGATATCCATAACTATATGTGCATATGTATCTATATATCTGTATATGTGTAGACATGTATTTATGTGTATATATATATATATATATATATATATATATATATATATATATATATATATCTCTATATATATCTATATATATATATATATATATATATATATATATATATCCATATATGTATGTAGATATGTATCTGTGTATATATCTATATAGACATATGGATATATATATATATATATATATATATATATATATATATATATATATATATATATCTATATACATATACATATACATATATGTTTACCATATGTCCAGAACATGGAGTGAAGTCCTACCTCAGCACCAATAGTCCCAACCTCTTAGTGCAAGGGGATGTCATGTATGTATTGCAGGTATATATGTAGACTGTTGCTACTGAAATAGGGGTTATCTTAACAGACATGTTGCGTGTGGGAGGTCACATCTGCTTTTGACATGTGCGCCTTTTGCTACTGACAGACATCCAAAGGACATCATAGTACAGTACCACTACTAGCACAGTAATGATCATGTGAACTACAGCAGAGATATGACCAATATATGTGGACAGTCTGGCACTCTGTGGTCAGTCCAGAAGTGTACACAAATCCCCTTCTTGTGAGACATGTGGACCATGCCTCACAATGTGGATGTTAATAGCCTTGTACATGGGTATATCACATAAATACTGGACTACATATGTCCACACAGTTTATGCATTCACACATGCCAGTCTGTCCTGACACATAATATATGGTGAAGCAGAGGTCACATGGCCACATACTACCCAGTATTAATGACATACATCTGTACAGAATCCCACTGCTTTGCCAGAAATACACAACAGTTATGGTGGCATGGCAGCAGGATGTTTTGCAAATAACTGGACATGACAGCACACTGGGTAATTACATAAGGCTGCTAGGCATGTCACAAAGCACTGTACTAACTACAGGCAGACTGCCACAACACAGGACTACATTTTGTATGGGGGGATACACATGTACGTGCAATTATAGCAGGCTCTACTTGCATGTCACAGCACAGAGTAACAGACACCTGTGAGAAAGTGCATACCCACAACCAATGTGAACACACCCACAGCCACATATAGGTTCATAGGTTCATAGGTAGGTACTAGGCTATTGGCCCTAGGGCCTATATAAGTCTAGCCAAAAAATGTACCCTGGCTTTTGCCACCCAAGAAAATTATTTCCCTGTGCCCCAGAAGTGATCCCTGGGGTGAATTTCCCATCCAATCATCAAGATTTTTCTTTAAGAGTGCTAATGAGCTCTGTTTGACATAGATAGGTAGCCTGTTCCAAAGTATGGGAATCTATCCCTCCAGCATGTTCTGTTTATTGTGGTGACAAGGTTTAGGTCGGAGGGATTGGGATTTATTTAAGTGAAGCATGTCCAACAGCTCCGGGTTTGACATTGCTTTGTATGTTAGGCAGAGATAGCCCCTGAGTAGGTGATATGCGATGGAGTAAAGCTGTAGTTTTTTGAGACGGTCTGCGTAGGGCATTTGTTTTAGGCCAATAATCCTCTTTGTGAGGTATTTCTGTGGTATTTCCCGCTGTTGTAGATGTCTTGTGAGGTACATACCAAAAGGGGCGTTGTACTCTATAATGGGTCTAATGAGTGATGAGTAGAGGGGAACAATGACCTCTTTTTTTCTGGATGAGAATCCTTTTGTGATGAGATGAGCCATGTAAAAGGATTTCCTGACCACTGTGGTGATGTGATTATCAAAGGAGAGACTACTGTTCACCTGTGTCCCAAGGTCTCTTATCACATTTTCAGCATTAAGTAGACTATCAGATTTGTGGTAGTTCATGGGTACAAAGTTTTTACCAAAGGGGATGACAATGCACTTTTTGGCATTGAGATTCAGGCCATGGCTTTGACACCAGGTATCTGTCTCAGTGAGGCCCTTTTGTAGTTTGTCCACATCGTTAGGAGTTTCGATTATGGCTCCTAGTTTGCAGTCATCTGCAAACTTTGTTAGCCAAAGACCTTCTGTGTTAGCCTGCACTTTAGAGAAGTAGATACCAAACAGGAGAGGACCCAGGACTGAACCCTGTGGTACTCCACTTGCCACTGGTCTGAAGTCAGATTTGGAATCCGCTACTTTCACAGTGTGGGTTCTGTTTTTGAGCCAGTTGACAACCCATCTTGTGCCATATGGATTTATACCTAGTTTAATGAGCTTATCTATAATTCCAGAGTGGGGGATGGTGTCGAAAGCCTCATCTATGGCTTTGGTGACTGCTTCACAGAAGTCAATCAGGTTTAGGAGACATGATCTGCCTTTTACAAATCCAAACTGGGTAGGGTCCAGAGTTTGGAGATTACCAATGTCTTTGTTTATAAGTTCCATGATGATACATTCCATGGCCTTGCAGACCAGGCTCATCAGGCTAATGTGGCGGTAGTTCCCGGGGTCCATCGTGGCTACCCCTTTGTGGAGTGGGATAACCGTCATGGTGCGCCATTCAGTGGGTACAAAGCCTGAGGTGAGGCTTTGATTGAACATGGTACTTAGGTAGGGTGCCAGTTCATTCTGTAGTTCGTGTTGAACGCAGCCTTGGATATTGTCAGGTCCCATGGATGCAGTGTTCTTGGCTTTGGAGAGTGTGTTTTTTACCTGTGCAGCATTGCTACATAGGATTGAGTGGGGGGGACACCAGACTGTTGCTACATTTCTACATAGGATTGGGGGGGCACACCAGATTGTTACTACATTTCTACATAGGATTGGGGGGGACACACCAGACTGTTACTACAATTCTACATAGGATTGGGGGCACACCAGACTGTTACTACATTTCTACATAGGATTGTGGGGTCACACCTGACTGTTACTACATTTCTACATAGGATTGGGGGCACACCAGACTGTTTATACATTTTTCTACATAGGATTGGGGGGCACACCTGACTGTTTCTACATTTCTACATAGGATTGGAAGGGGGCACACCTGACGGTTTCTACATTGCTACATAGGATTGAGGGGGGGCACATCAGACTGTTACTACATTTCTACATGGGATTGGGGGGCACACCAGACTGTTACTACATTTCTACATAGGATTGAGGGGGGCACACCAGACTGTTACCACATTTCTACATAGGATTGGGGGGCACACCTGACTGTTTCTACATTTCTACATAGTATTGGGGGGCACACCAGACTGTTACTACATTTCTACATAAGACTGGGAGGGGCACACCTGACATATGCTATGAGTGTACTGGTATGTCAGGTACTCCATTTCATTCTGTATTCTAAACTATCATGCTGACTAGAGGCATATGGTGTACTACAGGTCTTAGGTTTGATTGACCTGCATATCAGTTTCTGACTTCTTACCTTTCAGAACTAACATCCCACTGTTTGACCTGATGTACTCTGTCTGTGTAGGCCTGGAGGGGGGTTACCCATAGCCATCATTCAGAGGCCTTAGTACAACCTTTGTTTGTATTTGTCTACACCTGTCCTGCTGGCTGAGACTGTTGTTGGGTATGTGAACCCCCCTGACTGGCATGTGTGTGTGTCATATTGACACACATGTGGCCCAGCACATTTCCTGCAGTGGGCTTTGTCACCATGAGTAGTATTCGCTACTATGGTGACACCAATATTTGTTACAGATCTCATGCTGCCACTATAGGTGTCTACTATCTGCTGGCATCCCATTCAGCCACCCAATTCTCTTGCATGCTCACATCCAGACCATAGATACAAGTAACAACATATACTATTCCATTCAGCAATTGGTAAGAAGAGTGACTTACCTTGTGGGTGTGCCAGTATTGAGGACGGTGCTGGAGGGCTGTCTATGTCAGATGCACATAGTCCACTCCCTATACATGGTTGAGCACAGGTAGTGTCATGTTTGGCATCCATTTTACTGTATGTGCGAGTCAGAGAGAGGTGCCATTCCCTGGGTCCCTACTGTGTCAGTGTATGTGCTATGCGTTGCTTCTTTGCCAAGGCCAGGCATACTGGGCATGCCTTCTTCTGCCTACTGGGGCAGGCTCGGGTTGTTCCTCCCCTGGGTCACTCTGTGCCTGTGCAGGCCTTGGCAATTGCAGGGGGCTGTGTAGCCATGCCTCATGCTGTTCCTGCTGCAGCTGTTTCCACAGGATCATATTGTGTAGCATGGCACATACAATGACAATTTGAGTACATGTAGCTGGTGAGTATTGCAAGGCTCCCTGGATGTGTCCAGGCATCGGAACCATGACTTGAGCTTCCCAAACACATGCTCTATTATAATTCTGGTATGTGCGTGTGCCTCATTATGGAGTTCTTGTTCGGGTGTGTGTGCATTTCTGATGGGTGTCATCAGTCACTGCTCCAGTGTTTAACCAGCATCCCCCACTAGGTGACCATAAGGGATGTCCCCATTGGCAAATCTCTGATACAACTGCGTCAGATGCCAGATGTGGGAATCATGATAGCTTTCAGGGCAGCCATCACACATATTCATTATAATGCCCAGGGCATCACACACAACCTGGCAGTTGATGGAGGGAAAGCCTTTGCAGTTGATGTAGATCCTACCCCATTCACCGGGTGGTGCTTTGATGCATATGTGCGTGCAGTCTATAGCACCCACTACCTCAGGGTATTCTGCTATTTGGTGGAAGAGATGCATATTGCTGGCCAATGTTTCACAGGTGTTGGGGAAATATACGTGCTCACCGGCATGTGCTGACATGGCATCCAAGAAATGGTGGAGTACCCTGGATGCTGATGCCTGTGTGATCCACATGATATCCCCAGTTGGCCTTTGGAAGGTACCTGTGGCTAATATTCTTAGACCTACATATGCCTTGGTATCCACTGGGATGGGTTTCCCTCTGTTAGTTCTGTGTCAGGCGTGGCCGGCACAGATCAACTATTTGCTGTAGGGGGACCCTGTCCACCTTACAGTGCTCCACTATCTCCAGCTCATGTATCCCCTGAAAGGTTACCCTGGGTCTGTACACTCTTATCTGTCTCCTCACTGTGGGTTTGGTTGACATCATTCTCATCCTCACCACCCTCAGCCTCTTCCACATGTTGATGTATGATAGCTAGTGCAGCCCCTATCATTTTGCTTTTTTGTTTGTTAAAATTTCCACGCTTGTATACACCGGAGGTGTAGAGTATGTGAGAAAAGCTAGAGGGAAGGTGTTTGCATAGTTTATAGTAGTGTTCTTGGCTGGGCTGGTCTGCTGCCTGTGTAATTGGCTGATTCTAACACATTTCACCTGCCAGCTATCCTAGTTCTCCTTGATTAACTTCCTACTGCTGTTTTCCCTTCCCATTGTCTTCCTGTTTAAGCCTGGGGATGTGCCGCGCAAATGCAGTGCTCAAATGTGCACAGAGCTACTATTTCTTGGTTTACTTTTTTTTTCCTTTAAAACCTGGTGTGCAGTGCGCACACCCACTTAGGCAATATAAAGCATGCTAGGCAGACTCAGACACACCCACTTGCTTAGCTCTGCCAAGCTAAGGACAAACCCGAGCCAAAGATCTCCAATCCGCTTACAGTATGCCTGTCACACAACCCTATGATGTCAGCTAACTCCTAGGCTTGCACCAAGCTATTCCTACACTTACACTGGTGGGTGCTGACTAGCATTGAGGGGAAATCTGGGATTCAGTATCATTCCCCTCATTTGCATAGGATTGCCTGCTAATGCATAATTACAGGTCCCACACTGAGCCTCCCCCCTTAGCAACTACTATTCACTGGCCATGTTGTCTTCTGCCTGGCATTGAGTATAATGGCAAAATAGTGATTTTGGTTAGAATGTTTATTTCAGGTTATTTTTTTTATTTTTCACCTGATCCCATTTGTGCACTGCTGCCCTACATTTAAACAGCCGAAATCAGCTAAAAAATATAAAAGTTTTTTTTAAAACTGTTTTCCATGCCAATGGCTATATATTTGGCCATTGGCATGCTTTACACTTTATATGCACCCTTTATTTGGAGCTGTCATGGCTCTGTTTTGTAGATTGCAGAAATGTACGTGGTTACTAACCGAGTACATTTCTGCAGATTACAGTTGTCCTGCACAACCGGCTGCCAGCATCCAGGATCACAAATTCACCTCATTTGCATGGTTTTCACCTGCAAATTGGGTAATTTGCATACAGGAGCTGCGTCCATGCAGGAATAGTGCAGGAGCACTCATGCACATCCCTGCAGCTTATTCCTGGATCGCACAGCGGGCATATTGCCTCCTGGAGTTCCTGCACTGTTCCTGCACACTGTGCAGGGTTGCTGAATCCGGGGGCTTACCTAAGAAAATTATTTTTTTCTGGCAGTCTTCACAAATGCACCCACCCATCTCAGCAAACCTGTAGAGCAGAGTCACACTGCAGTCTTTTAGGAATGGTAAACAAACAAGTAAGCCACATTGTTAATAGGGTGAGCATTTTATGGTAAAAAAAGTGGATCACCCATAAGTGATGGAATGCATGATGCTACAGACATGGAGTCTCATTACCCATGTATGGTCTCTTATTTCACTATTTGTTTATGCTGACAGGCATTATATTTAGAAATTGGCAAGAGTAATGTTTTATCAGTTTTATACAGTTTTAAATGTAATGAGTTATGGCTTTTTCAAACTATTTTTTTGTCTGGCTTACATTTTGAAGATAGAAGCAGTTCCAAAAGTAAAGTTAAACTATTCCTGGCCAGTCCTCATTTAGCATGCATTAATGAGCATATATGATGCCCTACATCTGATTTCTAAAGCAGAGTCAGGCTTGCAAAGCCAAAACTCTTATGAGTTTTACATTGGTGACACGTGCTAATGTATAACCAGGAAGTAATGGAGTAGCCTTGGAAGTCTTTGAGCAGTTTTGTTGAACAAACAGCTGAACTTGTAAGATAGATTTGGTAGTGCAGGCACTACATGTTGAGAAGCCAGACTGCCTATAAAAGCAAGACCCTGTTACAGGTCCCAATCTATGGAGTGCCTTTGTGAGGAGAAAGCCAAAGAACACTTGAATGTGTGGTATGACTGCCTCATTTTCATCTCTGAATTTCATAAGAGGATTGCTCTCATATAGAAAATAGTTAAAAAAAGATGATACTCCCTGATCAGTTATTGCCCCTGCATCCCCATCACAGTATAAAGGTAATAAAAATGCATGCATGCTGGCCACAATACCTGTCCTGCATGAATTCTCCTGTCTAGTATATGCTATTAGGATGAAGTTGTACAGGACAGTCTCTTAGTCATATAGTCACACCTGTATGGCAGCTTTGGTATAGCAAGGAGGCTTACAGGTAGAGCTGTGATGCCAGACTCCTACGAGTGAATCCAGTGAATCTTTGGCTGCAATCATGATATGTCAGGGTCATGAATGAGATTCATTTTCATATAATATTGCAGAAATAAATTCTTAAGAATGGAATAGAATATTGCAGAATGGGATTATCCCATCCTGGCATAATAGCAATCCCATTCAATTCCTTGTACATTGGTGCAAGGAACAGTTTTAGATATACCCCCCACCTGAAGATGCCACACCTCAGTTTGTTTGTGTCTTTCGGCTTTTTCCCAGTTAGGGGTCGCCACAGCGGAACTCCAGTCTGCTAATGATTGGCAGTAGAGTTTTACATGCTGGCTTGACGGGCCTAATGCACAACCTTCAATGAAGGAACTCCCATTTACGCATGTCGCCATACAGAAAGCACTCTAACTGAGAATAGAACGGGCAACATCTAACTGTGTGGCGACAATGCTACCGCAGCACCACCACCGCAGTTAAGATGTCACACCTCAGTAATGGTTCTTAATATTAAATGATCTAGTGAAACTGGTTGGTGAAGGATTTCTGCTATGCTACCCTGAAAATCGTATAATCTGCCCAAAAATGACTATAATAATGTGGCTTACAGAAAAAACTCTGCTCAGTTTCCATTATTAATAATGATAATAATAATAATAATATCATCACCCAGAACTCTGTGCAACAAGAGACAGAGCATGTGGTTATGTCTAACAGTTATCATTTTAAGTAGTTTTTATTTATTGCCATGTGTTGAGCAGGACTGTTATATTGAGGTCTCCAGTTTGAGTGGAACTGAGAAGAAAAGCTCAGGAAACATTAAGGGCAGGATTCATGAAGCCTCCGTATTAGAGTTACAAGGCTTACACGGAGGCTGCAGTTAAATGGTGTGACATCAGCATGTCATGCATATGCATGAGGGCATGCTGAATCACACCTAAGGCTAACACGGTCCGTGGAAGACAGTAGGGGCGTGTCCGTAGGCCGAGCCCTGCAAGTGGACATGCCCCAGAAGAGTAAAAGTGCCCAAAGTAAACCCCCACAGCAGAGTCCATGGAAATGTGAATAAACACAACACAACACATGCCCCCACAGACTATGAACATAAAATCATATAAATGAACGTGTTATATTTTTTTTAAACTGTAAAGATGTTTGCCCATGAGTGTGCTTGTTTGCGCAGGCATGCCTGTAGCTCAGCCACAGTTAGCAGTAAGTGGAAAAGCATATAAGAACTAACTATGCAAAGTAAGCCAAGAAGTAATAGCATAGTGGTAGAGACGTCGGCTGAAGGGCAGGCAGTCATGGTGCGAGCCCCCACAACATCAAATTTTATTTTTAGTGAAATAAGCACAAAACAAGTCCCTGACACATATGTACACATATAAAATTATATTTTATGTAAAATGTAAGGAAATAGGCCAGTTATAGTGAAGAAATGTGAGATAACAAAATAATAACAAATGCCAGATGTGCCCATAGCTGAGCTATAGTTTAACAAGTTGAGTGCAGCTGCCCGTAGGTGAGCAGTGGTTTAACAGGTGCAAAATGAGTGCCCATAGGGGAGCCGTGTTTTAACACGCTGAAACTGTGTGCCCATAGCTGAGCTGAGTGTAATATGCGTGCTGACAGCCAAATGAGGTGTAAACCAGCGTAACCCGTTTGCGCGGAGCTGCACACCACGCCAAAAAGCTAACCGACGGGCAACGTTGAGCAAGCTGTAACAAAACTGCCCTTACACAGGCACACCCCCTAGCCTGTCTAAACAGTCATAAAATATAAAAAACAGTGGCCAGGTTTGAACCCAGGATACCATGCACCATAGTCAAGGTACTGAACCACTAAGCCATGACAGCTGTACTTAGAAATGCAGTAATAGCAAATATATAGGAATGAATAGAAAGTGGAGCATGACAAAGCAGGTTTTGTGAATCTGATACAATTCCAAAATGGCCAATCACAGATAAGTGCGGGAAAAACGGCATATATATGCCCCATAGGCGGGAATACACAGCATAACCGATTGTAGAACTGACTTGCAGCCATAATGCCAGGAGTAGGTGAGGGTAGTTGCTTTCAAGCACAGAGGTGGTGCATTGAGGAGTCCAGATATATGGTCTGGCTCTTCGTCCACAATCATGAGGCCCGACTCATGCAGGGCCAGGTCCTGTGGGGAGCATATAGGGCTGAGGCATGGGACCGGTTGGCTCATGATCTCACCAGTGCCACAGGGATTCCAAGGACTGGTGAGCAGGTCCATCACCACCATGCAGACCTGAAGAGATGTAAGCAGGACCAATTGAACCTTTGGATCCAGGAGGCCCGGCAAATGCCCATCACCCCACTACTGAGTAAGTTACATTTAATTATGTATGTAAGAAATTAAACTAGCTGATATTATGGAGATGTGTATTCCAATATTACTTAATTTATATTACAGCTGCAGGTGTCTGTTCTGTGAACCGCAGAGC
Source organism: Protopterus annectens (assembly GCF_019279795.1). Taxonomy (NCBI): domain Eukaryota; kingdom Metazoa; phylum Chordata; order Ceratodontiformes; family Protopteridae; genus Protopterus; species Protopterus annectens. The sequence goes on from NC_056726.1 coordinate 1,655,794,712, forward strand.
CTATGGCGATAGGCTGGTGCGGTTGCGCCACCAGGCAGGTCAGTAATCCTCTCCCAGTAACTGTAAAGAAATATAAAAGTATGACAGTTAGCAAAAGAGTGCAGTGTAGTCACTAAGTAATAAAATGTGCAAGTAACAGTGCAAGAGTGTTTGCAAGTATTGCTTGATTACAAAAGTGTGTTGCAGTCTGTAATCCAAACAGAAAAATGAAAATGTCTGAAATAAAGTCTGAAATAAAGATGCCCCACCTGTAATATAATAGTACACAACCTGCAGCAGGCTGAAAAGTACAGCTGCAGAAGATGAGCAAATCACATATGTGAAATATATCCCTGTTGAAATACTGAAACATGACAGAAGTGAGACTGTTGGAAAGGTAACTACAGGTAAAACATGTCAATAAAGCCTAGAAGTAAGTACCATCCTGAATTGTAAAATAAAAACAAGTGAGAGAGTGTGAGAAAGCATTATGAATCCACCAATAAAGTAGTAATAACCCCTGAATAAAGTATACTGCAGTCAGTACAGAATGAAATGAATGTGACAAGCAGAACCAAACTGCGAAATGTGTTTAAAATGTTGCTGCAGCTGGAATGTGTATCCCAAAATCTGGATATGTTGCTCTTAGTCTGCAATATGCAGATAGTATGATTGTCTGAAATACCAAACATCCACAGTTGTCTATAGCTATATAATGCAAATGTAGCAGGATGATGTAGCTGAACAAAGCCAGATATGAACGTGTATGAATAACCATAAAATGTATATTGATGTAGCAGTAACAGTCCTATCACCAACTTGAAGTAGTTATCACATAGGAAACTGTAGGTACAACAGTAGTGTATATATATCTGCAGCTATTAGAAATGTACAGCATATGTATTGGTATTTGAAGGTGTTAATAATAATGTCTTCACCCTATCCTATAACCACATATAATCCATTCCATGTGAAATGGTATGTGCAACCACAATTAAAACCCCTGGACATTTGTCCTCTTGGATCATACATATTTGCATGTACGTTGATGCATCTGCCCTGTTCATACATCCAAACCTAATGGCTTGTTGCCATCAATCAACCCTGCATGTTGTTGGACTGTGTATTGCTGTTCAAATTATGCATGTGTTATGCTCGCTGTTCAATGGTGTGAATATCTGGGTGTTTGGTTAATGGGAATACTAATGCATGCTGTTACAACTAATTGCGAATGGTATTGTATGTTACTAACCCAAACTGTCATGACATAATGCAAAACATAGGACGACAGGGAAGGCGGGTTCCAGTGGACCCACCTCTCCCACCTCAGCTGGCGAGTGCGCCTGGCACTAGTGCCCAGTCTGGACCCTCCTCCGGTGGCCCTGTGCCACCTGTGGGTGGAAGCACTGCAGGGGATGGGGCCCATCCCCCCTCTGCAAGGTGGCCGGAGGAGAACCACTACTCAACCTACGTAGCGTCCGGACTGTGGTGCGTAGGGAGATCCGGGAATCTGTTCTTGGGCCCCTATGCCAGCTTGCGGCACAGGTGGCACAACTTACGGGCATGCCTGTTGCCCGGCCTACACAGCCCCCAGCACAGCCCCATCCTGGGCAGTGAAGGAACAGTGGCAACTGCCCATGGGTGGGGATATCAGTTCCACTGTTGCCATATGTGGGCTCATGGTCTCTGGATATCCAAACATCTGTCCCCGTCAATTGTGTAACCCCCCCACACGTGTCATACACCGCCCCTGTATGCATCTTGTTTGTCTTGTCTGTTGACCTACCCAACCTACCCCCCCAGCTATACCGACTTCCTTTACCTGACATACCACTCTCACCTGAAAAAAAAAAAAAGGGCACTCTGTACCCACAAAAAAATTACACCCCATACATAGCTGCCCATTCCGAACACATGTCTGCTGGACATGGAAACTATCAATTACAATTGGCTGTACAACAAGTATTATTGTTGTCCTGACACCTCTCTCAGGGGTGGAAGGTTTCAAATGTCACACCAAATGACAAACATATGCACAGCTGTTGCTGATGAAGAAATGGGCAGCTATGGGCCTTACCTATATCCCTCCTGCAAAACCCAAGCTTGTTTCCCTACTGTCTTACCCTCTTTATGACCCCTTTTTCACCACTTTCCTGTCTCCCCATTTTCATTTCTTTCAAAGAAAATAGCAAGGGTGTGTGCCAGAGTAAGCACTGTTAAGCGGTTGTAAGCAGGTGTGCACGGAGCTGAATGCCAGTGTGCATGCCGGAGCTCCATGCAAACCAGCGCTAACCCGGTTACAACTGCTTAAAAGTGCCTTAGTCACTCTGATTGACAGGTCCTGTAGTCAGTTCAACAGCAAAATAAAATCCCACTGTTAGTCCTGAACCCAGGAAACAGTAGTATGCATGACTTACCACTAAGCCATGACTGGTATACAAAAACATTGTGTTACAATAAATATATAATGTAATAATAGGAATGAATGTAAAGGGAATATAGGATGTGTAGTACACAAAGCATGTCATGTATATTTACTGTCAAATCTAGTGAATTTCTATAATAGTAGGGTGTGAACAGAAACAGCCATGCTAGTTGGTAGCTAGTAGGTAATAATGTCAGTTATTATACATATATAAATGTATGTATATATATATATATATATATATAGTTGTAGGCGTCAGTGTACATACACACTTAGTACAGGAAACAGGAGAGATGAATGGAGAAATGTGAATCTAAAACATAGCCTGAATCATGAGAGAGATACTAACCTTTACACTCACAGAACAGTGTCCACAGCATACCAGCATGGTCCCCGCCCTTACAATCTGAAAGGGCAATGCCTATCTCACATACCCTTTTATAGCACTGTCCTGAAATCACAGTGAGAACTGCAATCAGTACACAACTGGCTGCATGCTATTAGCAAATGCTGGCTTACAATTGATGCAGAGGCCATCACATGGACTTATGCAGATACCTACAAAAGCATCCTGTACTCCCAGTCCACACATGCAATACTGTCATTGCACCGTCTGGAGGCAGACAGAGAGAGAGAGAGAGAGAGAGAGAGAAAGAAAAAAAGAAAAAGAAAAAAAGAAAATAAGAACACAAACAAAAACACAAGTAAGACAAACTAAGTTGAAGCTGTCATCAGTGTCAGTATCAAGCTGGGCTAGCAGCAGCAGGAAGCTATAGTAATGGTAACGCAATCATCTGCGACAAACACAGGTAATGTAAAGTAACAAGTTAATAGTCTACATACTGTGAACCCTCCATATGTGTTATTGGTCTGTATCTATATGTATGTCTATGTGATAAGTTGTGTGCACGTAGTTTCACCCAAAGAGGATGACTATACATTACATGTCATTCAGTGTTAGGCCATGATTCTGGCACCAGTTGTCCATTTCAGTGAGGCCTGTCTGTAGGATGTGTGTGTCAGCTGGTGTAACGACTATGGCGTTTAGTTCGCAGTCATCTGGGAACTTTGTCATCCACAACCCGCACATGTTTGCTTTCACATCTGAGAATTAAATGCCAAACAAGAGGGGTCCTAGGGCAGAGCCCTGTGGGATAACACATGTGACTGGCTTTGAGTCTGACATGGCTCCCGCAATATTGATTTTATGGATTCTGTAGTTCAATCAGTGTGCAACCCATCATGTGACATATGTAGTAACATGTAAGCTGATGTCTATGATGCCTGAGTGGAGTACTGTGTTGAAGGCCTTAGGCAAGTCCAGGTAGGCTGTATGGACTGCTTTGCCCTCATTAATGGCTGTAGTGACTGTTTTGAAAAGGTCAACCAGGTTCAAAAGGCAGGATCAGCCCATCACAAAGGCAAACTGGGTAGGATCAAGTGTCTGCAGGTACCCAATATCGCTGTATATGAGTCCCATAATGAATCATTCCATAGCTTTGCAGACCAGGCTGGTTAAGCTTATGGGGCGGTAGTTCCCAGGGTCAGTAGAGGTGCCTCCTTAGTGGAGTGGGACCACTGTTGCTGTATGCCAGTGTTCAGGTACATATCCCGTAGTAAGGCCAAGGTTAAATATCAGTTTTATATGTGGTTGTATCTCCTCTTGGAGTTCACGTACCACACATCCAGGGATACCATCAGGTCACATTGATGCTGTGTGTTCTGCTTTGCTGAGGGCGGTCCTCACCTGGACATCTGAGATGATAGGGAGGTTACATTCAGCTGTGATAAGTATTTCTAAGTGTGGGGGAGAGGGAGGGGGGATATTTGCACTGAACCTGTCTGCCAGAATGTTGCCAATATCTGTGGGTTCAGTGAATGTTAAGTAGGTGTGTAGTAACTCAGAGCATATCTGAGGCTTTTGGTCCATATGTCTAACAAAACTGAAGAAGGCCTTGTGGTTATCTATACTGTCCGTGGCCATTTCCCTCACAGAGTTGGCCGTGGATGTTGTTATGAGAGACCTTAGCTTATTACCAGTGCCGACCACAGATGCCTTCCCTTTATGTGAATCTGCTCTGTCCTGCAGTAGCCCCCTTCTATCGTTATACAATTTGCCTTTGGCTGGGGTCCACCAGACAGGATGCTTAACCTTTGTGCATAGGGTCTGGGTTAGAAATGTGTGTGCATGTTCCATGCATTGTTTGGGATGTCCATGGGAAGCATTCGCAAAGGGGTCAGCATTGTGGGTTGTGGCTTCCACTGGCCCAGTGGGCTGCATGGATACCATGTCAGTCCTAACAAGTGAAAATATGTCTATTCAAATATTCATCAAAGTAGTCTACTGTGCTGGTGGTGGTGGTGGGATATGTATATCCAGGCCGATTAATTTGTGTCCAGATCACACTAGTGGATGGCATTCCACATACAGTACCTTGGTATGAACCCCCAGAGTGAGGATGTGCATTGGACCTGTCTCAGTGTGCTGACCGATGGGGCTTGGTACTATGTTGTATGGAATGTGGCAGGTATTGTTGCACAGGTGTTGGCTGAGCACTGATATCTGGCCATGTACATGTGTATCCACCAAGAGACACACACGTGCTACATATGGGAGTAGTAGTATATCACTACAGTTGAGTATCATGTATAGTATGTGTGCCATATATTGCTGACATAGTTTGCTGATATCCTGTTTGTGTTCTCTTTCAGGGACATGGCGCATCAGTGAAATCCTGCCTACTCTGCTGCAGAAGATGAAGAGATACACCAGAGCCTGGTGCGGGATTATGACATACTGTTTTCCCGCACCAGCCAGAATCAGCAGGAGAGGGCTGCACTGTGGCAAGACCTTGTCCATAGGGTAAATGACATTGGCACACATAATAGGACATATGAGCAGGTATGACATCACTGCAGTGATTTAATCAGAAATGTCCGTCAGTGTGCGTCGGATATCCACAGGCAACAGGTCGCCACAGGAGGTGGGGTGGCCACACATCCCCCCCTCACCAGACTGGAGGGGCTACTCCTAAGTGTTGTGGCTCCAGCCCAGGAACATCAACAGCAACACACCTGCATTATGATGGAGGCTGTATCCACACAGCAACACGACATGGAGCATGCAGGTAATATGTCATATGTACACTTGACTGTTCTGTACACTGTTAGTTTATGCATGTGTAAGGTGTGTCCCTGGTATGTAGCTGTCAACATAGTATGTAATTGTGCAGGTGTGATATTGCCAATATCAGCAGCTGACATGTGAAAGGCAACTGGTGTACTACTGAACTGTATCATACGCAGTATCAATGGCACAGTTGGGCCCACTGACATTAATCCCCTCATTTCTGCAGGTCCCTCTGGTGTTACAGCAAGGCAGCCCATCCATGCTGGTGAGTGTGTTTTACCAATACCTATAATAGCCCTGATAGTGCTAGTAATAATAGTGTAACTCAGTAGTGCTCTTTGTGTATACTGCGGGGTGTGCATGTGTGCATGTGTGCATGTGTCCACGTGTGCATGTGTGCGTGTGCATGTGTGCATGTGTGCATGAGTGCATGTGTGCCTGTGTCCACGTGTGCATGTGTGCATGTGTGCCTGTGTGCATGTGTGCCTGTGTCCACGTGTGCATGTGTGCATGTGTCCACGTGTGCATGTGTGCATGTGTGCATTAGTGCATCACTGGTAACATTGTGTAGACATTGTAAACTGTGTTTCCTGTCTTCCTCCCACAGGTTCTGGTGCTCTCTGGTGTCCTGCAGCAGGGAACCTGAATCTGGTGCCACAGGTACTGATAATGATGATATCTGTGTAATGGCACAGGAAGGTGGTCAGGGTCTGTCATTGGTCAGTCAATTGACAGTACACAACTGTCAACCCCATCATTGCGCTCAGTCATCCTGCCAGTACATCCTATGTCACCATTGTCCCTAGGTGATGGACAGGATACAGTGGGCATTGACCAGGATAATGTGGTATCTGTGGCACATGCTTCCCCACACAGCAGCCATGGGCAGGGTCCTAAGATGGTACCACACAGACAGTTGCCCATGGGTTCTCATGGGAGCATCCATGGGCATACTGCCTCTGGCAGACATGCCAAAAGAGGTCTGTCAACCTCAGCTATGTTTCGGACTGTCATGCAGGCACAGTCACATATGGAAAGGTACAGCAGACAGGGTCTGAGGGAGCTGAGAGCATGTCGCACACCCATGACTGACAGTATGCGTGACATCACGGATGTTATCCGTAATTTCACTGATGTCATAGACGGACATTGTGGGGACATATTACAGCAGTTCCACAACCACATGTCCATGAGCCAGGGCAATGGTGGATGGTTGCGGCGTCAATGTGGCCATATGCCAGCAACAGCAGCAGCTGGCAGTCGGCACAGATGACAACAGGCCCGCGGATGCCCCCATAGTGCCAGCAGCAGCCCCAGCAATGCTGGGTCTGTGCTGTCATCAGACCGCCCCAGGAGACCACGTGCACGTGGCTCTGGACAGTCCCAACAGGGACCTGTGTCCAGTCAACAAACTCCCGCGTCTGATGACAGTATCCAGTCTGGCTTAGTACCGGATACGGTCCGTAACACCCCTGCCAGGCACAGATACCGTGTCCGTGCCCACAGACACCGATCTGTATGACCTGCCAGGTGCAGTCTGTGGCTGTCCACAAACTCCAGTATATGGCAGCCATGAGGTGGAACTGTGTGCATGCATACACACATGTGAAATGTTAACACCTAGGGCTACCACATACATGCACACACTGCACCAACAGTGCCCCACCCTGTACTGCTGTCCCTCACCAACACACACATACACATACATGTCAATTGGTGGTATCAGTGGCAGACTCAGGCATTCCTACTTCACAACCTGTGCATATGATGAAACTGTGCCACCTCCTGCAATCTCCAACATCAGTGCAGGAACAGGTAAACATGTTGCTGATGCACAGGGTGACTACATAGAAGTGTATTACTAGTATTATGTTGGTAACAGTACAGTGTGCTAATATGATTGTGTGTATATCCCAGCATGCCTGATGCAGTAACTGTATGACTGTCCTGAATTGTTATCTACACCCATAGTAAGTACCATAGTGTAACAGCTGCACATTATTGCATACCAGTGGTAAGGATGTCAACAGATAGCCACATACATAGGTAGCACAGGGGAGAAGCTAATGCAAGTAGTGATACGCAATGATGGACATGTACACTACTGGTGGCATGTTGCCCACAACGACTATGCAATGTGGATGTTTGCGCATGTTGATATGTGTGCAGTACCAATTTAATTCAAATTACAATTAAATATGACATAATATCAGTTCTACCATGGACATCTGAGCTGTGCATTCCTGGGTACATGTTGATAGTGTCTGCATATTTGCACTGTTACCTACTGGAAATGTTACCCCTTCTTTGTTGTACAATGGACTACTTCCAGCCCTGCTTACTGTAGCTTTGTTTGCATGCATGTTTGCTTGAGGTTCCCTGGAACACTGATTCCACCTGCAATGCAGATTTACAGAGCTTCTGTGGATTCCTAGTGACATCTGCATAGCGTACTATATGTATGTCAATTTTCCACCTGACAGAACGTCACTGTCTGTCCTGTTCGCATGTACATTGCCTGTGAATCATTGCATATGACTTACCTGGCATTTACCCACGTGTGCAGTCATATATGCCAGTGCTATGAAATCAGTAGCAGTACACCCACACATACTCACCTTCAGTATGTTGTTCCCCATTGGCCCTATGTGTTGGTAATCACCATGGCAATCACACTACTATGGTAGCATGTGCAAAGGTAACCTGTGAACCACTTCTATGGTCCAGTTGTGGTTTATGTGAGTCATGTGGCAATGTCACAGCTGCCACATGTATGCAGTCAACCCTCTCCCCTGGCCAGGAACGTGCAACACATGTGTGAGATGCCACCACATAGCCAATCTGGGGACTGAGCACTCTGAACCCAGTACTGCCATACCCTGTCAGGTGGCATGACATACTACAGTGACTACAATACCAGTCTGACATAGACCCACACTGACAGCAATCAGAACACACTGGGGCATACTTGGAGACTCAGAATAGCATCCTGCCTGAGCATCACACACCTCCGCAGCTGGCACACAGGCATACATTAAGTCGGAAAAGAGCACATGCCACACATGGCACACACATCCCATGTGCCACACACTCACAGCCTGTAGGGCTACACAACACACCTGCTACAGATGTGTCAGGTACCTCTCTTGGCCGCTGCAGTGGGGTCCCGCTCAACAGGCTGTACATGGTGAAGGTCACTGTGATATGCCCGTGGGGCACTATGGTCCACCACAAAACACATGCATACAAGTCAGTCAGAGGCATGGATACATATGACTCAGTCATTGTCCATGCCACTATGGATGACCTGAGACGTACCTCCCTGGACTACATGATAGGGAACATAGAAGGGCTCTCTCAGCATTTGACACGGGCCAGTATGAGCCTGACCTTGGTTGCCATCATACCCTCACCAGGTATGCTACCACAATATGTAGGAAGGGTGTTCTATGTCTACATTCTGCTCAATCTCCAATGTCATTCATAGGGTATCCAATGGCTGTCAATGTGTGCTTACATGCTAGGGAAGCCACAATGATTTGCGAGGGGCAGCTTGCACGTGACACCCATGGGCCATTGTATATTGGTGAAGCCCCTTGATACACACATAGTGCCTTTTACTGCAGGACTTGGATTACATAGCCACCTCCACGGGTATCACACGGGATAGGCACTAACAGTAATGCTACACAACACCAGCAGTGTACACCGCAAGATGCATGCACTGGACACTGTCCTCAGAACGGTAAACTGCAATATCTGTGCAGTAACAGATTCTTGAATCACGGCTCACAGGTGCAACCCATCACTGCCAGGTTATACCTCATACCATGCCTGTCATCCCCTACACATGTAACACACATGAACAGGGGGGGTGGTATCTCAAGGCACCACAGATACACACACCTCCAGGTTGTTGGCACAGCACAAAGCATCAGGGCCTATCCATGAGTAGCTAACAGTGTGTTGAACTGCCTTCTGTTTCATAGCCTGGCAGACACAACCCTCCCACACAGGAAGCCCACCTGTCCTCCCTAACAACACTGGCAATATGACAGTCTCTAGATATGTCTTTATATGGCTGGACTGCATCCAGCCGAACATTGTGTGTGAGCATTACTGTAGCTGCAACACACTAGCTGAAAGGTTCCCAGCATGTAGTCACTGAATTGCAGTGGAACAACATGTTACCACTCCCACAACAGGTGGAAACATGCAGCATCTGTTCATCAACTACATGTAGACTATATGGCCCAGACCAGATGTGTAGCCCCTGCTGTTAGGATTATACCATATACAACTCACACTGTATATACACATACCGCATGCGGCCCCTGCACAGTAAGACAGTCATAATGTTATGCATTGCAAATACCATTTATCCACTTGAGGCACATGTCAGACATGGTAACTACTGAAGGTCACAGGTATATATGTGTATGTGTCATACACATACATCATGTGTGCATTTCCATTGCTGGTTTAAGCAATGTCATGCATTGTTATGAACAACAACCCACACATGGTCATATTGTCTGACACAACCACACGTGGCAGTTGTGGGTTTCCAAAACATACCTATCTGTGCTCTGACAATGGTAATAGACCCAGTAGCAGAGCGCACTATTGGCATTACTGGGCAATTAGCCCTGTTTGGCTGTACTGATAGTGTGGTGACATCACCTGTGTTTACTGGGGGAATATGCAGCATCTGGTGTATTGTAGTAGTTGCCAAAAGGAGCTGTTCTCTCATACTTGCAATTACACACACCCTACTACCCCCCCACACACTTGCCATTTGCAAGATTCATACCCCTACCTAACTATGTCATGACACGTGAGAATGACGCATTAGCAAAGCATACTATTCGGATTACTAAGAAGTTCCTCTTCTCCGGCTGTACTTATAGGGCGCTGACATCATCAGTGTTTGGAAAGGGTAATGTGCATCATGTAGTGTGTTCTCCTGATTGCCAAAAAGCACATGTCTTTCATACAGGATTGCAAAGACACAAACTCCCCTCATCCAAACAAACACACTTGCAGGATTTAAACCCCTACCTAACTATGTTATGACACTTGAGAGAGATGCATTAGCAGAGGGTGCTATTCGGATTATTGGGAGGTTTTCCTTCTCCAGCTGTACTTATAGGGTGCTGACATCATCAGTGTTTGGAAAGGGTAATGTGCATCATGTAGTGTGTTCTCCTAATTGCCAAAATGCACATATCGCTCACACAGACTTGGCAGCACACACACTCCCCTTATCCACACACTTGCCATTTGCAGGATTCAGACCCCGACCTAGCTATGCTTTGACACTTGAGAAAGATGCATTAGCGGAGCATGCTATTCGTGTTACTGGGAGGTTTACCTTCTCCTGCTGGACTTATAGGGTGCTGCCATCATCAGTGTTTAGAAAGGGGAATGTGCATCCTGTAGTGTGTTCTCCTATTTGCCAAAAGGGACATTACTTTCATACAGACTTGCACACACACTTGGCATTTCCAGGATTCAATCCCCTATCTAACTATGCTATGATACTCGAGACGGACGCATTAGCGGAGTGCGCTATTTGCTTTACTGGGACGCTTCCCTTCTCCTGCTGTACTTTTAGGGTGCTGACATCATCAGTGTTTGGAAATGGTAATGTTCATTATGTAGTGTGTTCTACTAATTGCCAAAATGCACATATCTTTCATATAGACTTGCCGGCACACACACTCTCCTTATCCACACACTTGCCAATTGCAGGATTCAAACCCCTACTTAGTTATGTTATGACACTTGAGAGAGACACATTAGCAGAGCATGCTATTTGCATTACTGGGAGGTTTAACTTCTCCTGCTGGACTTATAGGGTGCTGACATCATCAGTGTTTAGAAAGGGGAATGTGCATCCTGTAGTGTGTTCTCCTATTTGCCAAAAGGGACATCACATTCATACAGACTTGCACACACACTAAACCCACTGCACACACACTGGGCATTTGCAGGATTCAAACCCCTACTTAATTATGTTATGACACTCAAGACGGATGCATTAGCATAGCACGCTATTCGCATTACTGGGGCGTTTTTCTTCTCCTGCTGTACTTATAGGGTGCTGACATCATCAGTGTTTAGAAAGGGGAATGGGCATCCTGTAGAGTGTTTTCCCAGTTGCCAAAAGGGGGATTTCCCTCACACAGACTTACACACACACTAAACCCCCTCCACACACACTGGGCATTTGCAGGATTCAACCCCCCACCTAACTATGTTATGACACTCAAGATAGCCGCATTAGCAGCACACACTATTCACATTACAGGGAGGTTTTCCTTCTCCTGCTGTACTTATAGGGTGCTGACATCATCAGTGTTTAGAAAGGGGAATGTGCATCCTGTAGAGTGTTTTCCCAGTTGCCAAAATGGACATTTCCCTCACACAGACTTGCACACACAACAACCCTGCTCACCCACACACACTGAGCATTTGCATGGTTTAAACTCCTACCTAACTATATTATGACACTTGAGGGAGACGCATTAGCAGAGCACGCTATCCGAATTACTGGGCATCTGTTCTGCACCTGCAGTATTTATAGGGTGCTGACATCTTTATTTCTACAGAGGTATGTACATCTAGTACTACCTGTCAGGTGGGGGATAGCATATATATGCATTTGCCGCTACCTACTTCAGGGTCAGATATGCACATCGCACTGGCAGGTTATGTTCTATACCATGCTTCGTGACCACAGGACCTGTAACACACAACACAACCAGTCCATAACACCCCTCCCACATCCAGGACACACACTTTGCTTCCCTGGGAACAGTGCCGGGATATGCAGGTGTTCACATACACCATTCCAGTTGTTAACATCAGGTACAGACATATTGTGTGTGGGAACTACTCAGGCCTCTACAACATTACCCTACAGCCACTACAATTTGTGGGTCCATGTGCTATGGCAGAACCACTCACCACAGCCACATGGGGGAATACATATTGCACCTGTCCATCTGCAACATGGGTACTCACTGTTCCACACCAGCGGTAGACCACCATTGTTGATATCTGACCATACCCACCTGTCCCTGGACATCCATATCCCATCCCCACCCCCAGGCAAGGTTGTCACTGCAAACAAACTGTATTTAGCACAAGCAGACTCTACACTTGTGAAGACTGGGGTGGAAGACTTCAAAGGACCCATGCTGGGGGACTATACTGGCCACTCTGCATAATCCTTGACAATTGCATTCTATGAGCATGTGTAAGGTTTGCATTGATCATGCTATCCCACATATACCCATGACTGCTCCACAACAGGACACCTGTCAGGTGTACACCAGCCATATATGAGCTGTCCAACAGACAGAGTGAGCTAATACATTGCAGAGCTGTAGCCCACAGAGGGAGGACATCTCTGAACAGGACCGGCATGACACTTCAATCCCACATAATCATCACAACACAGTGTTGACAGTGAAATTGTCCAGACATTGCAGATAGGTCTCCCCTTAGTCTGTTATTGACGCCCGCTTACTGTTAGAGGCCCTCAGCAACCCTCTTCCAGCACACACCAACAACATGGATGTGGCTTAGCACATTCAAACCCTGGGATCTCCACTGTGTCCCTGCTTGACAGAGGCACAGCACACTAGCCTCACACGATGCCTTATGTGACCTACTTTACAGTGGCACAGTAGCATACTGTACTGGGGATGCAGATGCCAATCACACTCTGGCTAAGCTGTCATTCCCTAGGGCAAACAGCCTAGTATTGACCTCTACACCCATATGTTTAATTGTCAGATGCACAATATTTGTTGCTGATAGACTGTTTGCAGGTCTTATTGCCATAGCATTCCCTGTTTCTATGAACAACTTGTGTATCTGTGGAAGATGTTGGAATATGAGGGGGATCCACTATACCACTTATGTCTCTGTAGTCATTTACTGTGTGCACTGGGCAGATTGCTGTGATGTGGTTGGTTCCTGGAATGACACGTACAAATACCAGATATGTGTGGCCAACTGCTACACGGAGATATGGCCTAAGTGTGTGAGCATGCCCAGTTCAGCCTTTCCATGGCATGTTGTCTGACATATGCCTCATTTATCAAAGTGTGCCAGCATGCCCAGTGTGAGCTTTCCATATGTTGATCTCTGCAGTCCACAACATATTTGGGTGAGTGTGAACTTCAACAATATCTCACGTTTATGGTTGTGTGTTGGGTGTCGTGTTGTGTACTTACTGGTCAACTGCTTTGTGTCTGAACACAACAGGGATTATACTGTGCCTGCAGGGTTTGCATGGAATACTATGCATACAGTTGTCAACATCCTTTCATACTGACCTAACACTGTAGTAACGTATAGTGTACTGGTTCAGTACTTTCACTGTGGTGGACAGTATCCTGGGCTTTAGTCCTATCACTGCTTGACATGTTCATAGTGAGCACAACAGACTGTGTAGGGGCCAGTTGTGCACATATGACCATGTTGCATTATGTTCAGATATGGACTACCTAAACCAGGCTTGTCCAACATTGGTAGTGTATTCCACAACATAGGTGGACATTGGCAAACACTAGCGATGTGCCCTAGGCCATTTCTAATGCTAGTCAGAGAGTGTGTTTGTCCTTCGACACATATTGTAACTGGAGTTTGCCATGACATATGTCATGGTTAGTATACTGTGCCTCCATCAACCTGTGACATAACAGTGATATCCAGGGTAAACCTACCATCTCCTATCCACTCATCAGGATTCCTCTTGAGGAGTGTCGATGGGTGACTCTCTGGATAACCTGTACTGGGAGTTTACTCAAGAGTGGGGGTGGCTTCTGTGTTATGGATCATTCAGTACAGCTTGTCCTATGTATGTCAGTGCTGGGGTTCAGGTCTCTCATGTGCATAGCTCACTGCCATTCAGATTGTACAAGGTGCAGCATGTTCATTGATTCCAGCTTGGACATGGCTTTATACATCAGGCACAGCTTGCCTCTGGGTGGGCAGTATGGCAGTGTGTGGAGCTGCAGTTTGTTTAATCAGGCAACACATGGCATCTGTTCAAGCTCTTTGCTACTCCTGGTGAGGTACTGTTGTGGACTTTACAGTTGATGGAGGTGTCTGCTGAGGTACATCCCACAGGGGCTATTGTAGTCACTTGTAACGCTGATGAAGGATGACTGCAGAGTCACAGTGACCTCCCCTTATCTATATCTGACAACCTTCATGATTAGGTGGGTATATGGTATGTTTCTGTGAACACTACAGCCACATGTTTGTCCAATGCAGGATATCTATCACCTTGTGTCCCCAGGTCTCTCATTGCATGTTAGGTACGTAATGGGTTAACACCTGTGTGGTAATTGGTGGGCACTTACTGTATATCCACGGTGGTTGACTATACACATTTCTGCAATTAGCTTGCTGACATGGCTATGGCATCAGTTGTCTGTTTCTCTGTGGCCCTTTTGTGGGATGCTTGTGTCAGCTGGGGATCAGATATGGTGGGCAGTTTGTACTCCTCTGCATACATGTTCAGTCACAGTCCTTCCATGTTGGCCTGTACCTATGGGACATATATACGGAACAAGGGAGGTCCAAGGACCAAGCCTTGTGGGATGCCACTTATATCTGGTTTATAGTCTGACATGGATGCAGCATATCTGACCATGTCAGTTCTGTCCTTGGTCTGGTTTGCAACCCCTCTACTGACATAGGGGTTTATATTTAAGCTGGTGAGCATATCTATACTGAACACGTAGGGTATTGTATGGAAGCATTTGCAAGGTCCAGCTATGCTGTTTGGACCACATTGCCCTCATCAATGACCTTAATGACTGTTTCAAATGGGTCAAACATGTTTAGGGGCAGGATCTGCACTTACGATAGCCACACTGGGTAGGGTCAGGTGTCAGTAGGTCCCCGATAGCTTTATGTCTGCAGTACATGCTGATCCTTTCCATAGCTGTGCAGACCAAGCTTGACAGGGTCCTGGGGTGGTAGTTTGCAGTATCCATTCAAGCAACACCTTTGTTGAGAAGGACCACTGTTGGTTGTACACTGCTCTTTGGGTACATATCCTGTGGTAAGGCTGACATTGAGCAGTAGTGTGATTTGGCATTCCATTCTTCTTGGAGTCCATGTTGGACTCAGCCCAGGACACCATCTCATATCTTTGCTGCTGTGTGTTTTGCTTTGTAGATGCTGGCTGTTACCTCAGCATCTGCAATGTCAGGGGGCCAGCAGTCTGCTGGGATAGATATTTTGCATTTGGGGGGGGGGGGTTGCACTGCACCTGTCAGGTTGTATGTTGGCAATATGTGTGTGTGTTTGGTATGTTGTTTGTAATATTTGTGTGATTCGGAGCATATCTGTGAATTCCCAACATGGTTCCTACCATCAGTTGAGTACGCCTTGGGATTATCCTTAGTGTCCTGTACAATTTGTATCTTCATAGGTTCATACTAGGCTATCCACCCTAGGGCATTTGTAAGCCTAGCCAGAGTGTGTGTTTCTTTCGCCGCCCCTTGCTATGTGAATAGTATGACCATTTATGATTTACTTTACTGTGCCTCTGTCTGGACATGACACAGTGAACACCCCCAGTGTACATCTACGATCATCCATCCACTTGGCAATATTCCTGTTGAGGGGTGTCAGTGAGGGGCTCTGCCTAACATGGAGTGGGATCCTGTTCCAGGGTGTGGGGAGCCTCTGGGTTATGTATCAGTCCCTCCAGCACATCCTATTTCATTATGTGTTGAGGTTGACATCTGTCACTCTCACAGCTCCAATGGATTTGATTTTCCTGGGGTGGAGCATGTCCATTACTCCTGTGTTAGACATGGCCTTGTACAACAGACATACAATGCCTCTGTGTAGGCAGTATGTGACTGCATTCAGTTGGGGTGTCTACAGCCAGGCAGCATATGACATATATTTGAGACCCTTTATCCTCTTGATGGGGTACCTTTGAGGTCTTTCTAACCGCTGCAGGTGTCAGGTAAGGTACATCCCATATGAGTCATTGTACTAGATTATGGGTCTGATAGGAGAACAGTACAGGGGCACAATAGCCTCTGTTGATGGAGATGTGAATCCTTTCATGATACAGTGTCCAATATAGACAGTCTTCCTAGCCACATTGGCAATGTGAGTGTCACATAACAGGTTACTGTCCACTTGTGTCCCTAGGTCCCTGATTACTCCTTGCATACATAATGGTTTACCACCTATGTGGTAATTTGTGAGTACCTTGTTTGGTTTTTGGTGGGACATTCATACTGTCCAGTGTCTTCAGGACATCTGGGTGGGGTTCCTGTGTGTGAGAGTGTGGTCTGTAGCATGCTACAGACTGTACAGCAGTTTTGACTACAGTTAGGTGCACATGGGTGGTCTCCGCTGCTTCGTGCATTGTCAGTTACCTGGACCTATGGGTGTCTGTGCTGCATATGGATACTCACCCTCCTTTGATGTTTTGGTCCAGGTTTTGGGGCCATAACGCATGATATGAGGTATAACCTGGTAGTGCTGGTATGCTGTCAGTAGGCTTGCAGCAGGTTTCTGTCACTGCACAGACATCAATATTCTCCATACTGGGAAGGGCCTCAGGAGCATGCATATTGCGGTTTACACATCTGGCATTGGTCAGCATTACCCTTATATTTCTTACCACTTATGTTTTCTAGGGTGGTGCGTTAGTCTTTTCAGCCTTGCCTACATACGGCTCTATGGAGGTGGCAAAAGCCTTATCCAATATCCAGACGCCCAGGGGTAACAGGTGCAAGCCATCCCTGGAACAGCAGCATGGCTTGTCATGCATGACATCTCAAGCAGACAGACATTAGATCCTCTTGGACTGACAGCTGTAATTGTGCCACCTGTTAAAGCTGATCATTCTGTGTTTGTACTGTGGCATCATTCTTGGTGAGGGTAGGATGCTGCAAACGGCCAATGTCATACCGGCCTGGAGTACATACTCAGAGTGCTCATCCATGTCTCTTTTCATGTAGTCCAGGGAGGTACATCTCAGGTCATTCACACCAGCATGGACAATGACTGCATCATATTTCTACTTTCTTTGGGGTGACCTGCGTACTTGTGTTATGTGGAGTATTGTAGCAGCCTACAGACAGCTTACTGTACCCTTTCACTTGTTCAGTCTGGTGAGTGGGACAGCAGTGTGTCTGCCTATAGAGACACCTATTACAACTGTGTCAGGCATGTTGTTTCTCCTTCTCGCCTGTGACTGTTTGGCACACCAGCTTTGTGTACTATGTGTTGCATGTGCTATGATTGGAGGTTGTGGTTGCTTGGGGGTCTGCTTTGGAGTCCTCTGTTGGTGTGGTGTGTTTGTAATTAGGGCCTCCGGGAATGTTTTCTGTGTTTATGTGTTTGGTTTACAGTTGTGATAGGTCTATGTGGAACTGGGTTTGTGGTGTGTGTGATTACCTTCTCCTCTTGACTAGTTTTGACAGTACTGAGTTGGGGGAGCTCAGCCTCCGGTTTGGATAAATGGTTGCATCTCTCACATATATTTGTATTTATTGGGGGGAGTTGAGGGTTGTCTGTGTACTTGGGGCAGGTGTAACATTGCCTCAGGATTCACAGATTCTACTTGTTGTAGCTGGCCTTAGTGGATTGTATGTGTGGACATATTTTATTGCCATACTACTGATCAGTGATTACTTCCCTTTTTATGTTTGCTCTATCATGCAGTAGCTTCCTCATTCTCTTGCATGGCTTGGTAATGGCTGGAGTCCAGCATGCCAGATGCCTGCGTTTATGGCATCGTGTCTTGTTGTTATTTGTGATTGCATAATCCAAGCATTCCTGGCTGTGTTCATGGAATGCCTGTATAACAGGTTCTGTGGTGTGTCCCATATTTTGCACCTGCACAGGGCCTTTAATGGATTCCACATCAGTTTGGAGGGGTGCAACTTATGCTTTACACATGTTTTTCACTGTGGTTTTCTGGCCAGGGACTGTGGTCAGGATGTGTATATCTGGTGGGATTACTCTATGGTCTGGTCTTACCAGTGAGGGATACACTTCTCATCTTGCCATCCAGTACCCATGTTGCTGATTATCACATCCAGTATGCTTACCCCTCTTGTGGGAGTGGTACATTGTTCCTGGGCATTTTGGTTTATGGATTCTAGGAACGTTTCTCCTACAGTGTTGGTGCTAGAATAATGCTCCCAGTGTATGTCTGGGTATTTTCAGTCAACCTATATAATGTGGTTTGGGGGTCTTGATATATTCATGTATTCCAACATAGGCCAGGTGCAGTTCCTGGTGTTAGGATGGTAGTCTGTAGCAGGCTATATACTGGGAGGCGGTTTTAGCCACTGGTACTTGACCATGGCTAGTCCATGCTGCTTCTTGTTGTGGTACCAACATGGGGGTGTGATTATCCTTGACAATTATTGCTAGTCACCCTCCTTTTGTAGCTTGTTCCATGTTTTGAGGCTGTACAGCACAGTATGCGGTGTAACCTGGTAGTGTTAGGGTGCTGATGTGAGCCTTGTCCCAGTTTTCTGTTACAGGACAGATATCAGCATTCCCCATACTGTGTGCATTTACACTGCATGCATCTTGCTGTTTAGACTTCTGGCATTGGGTAGCATTACATCTAGGTTCTTATCCCTTGTGGTACCTATGAAGGTGGGTTTGTGTTTTGAGACTTACCTGTTCAGGGCATGCTGTGGGTACTGACAGCCTTTGCCAGTATCCATGAGGCCTGGACTGATAGGTGCACACCACCCCTATCAGGTGGTGCATCATGTCATGCTCAGCATGTCATCCCAGGCTGGAACACATTGGCTCCCCTTTGACTAACTGCATTACTTCGGCCAATTATTGCAATTCATCATTCCATCATCATATTGTGGCTTCATGCTTGGTGAGGGTGGATGTTAGTCAGGGTCCTCAAGTGTGCATATAGTACATGGTGTTACATTACTTAACACATGGCATTCATGCCTCAGGTGGTGCTGCAGGGCTGCGTCTGTCGGATGCACATATTACACTCCCTGTACATGTTTGAGAGCAGGTCATGTCATTTTAGGCATCCATGTTATTATTTGAGTGAGTCAGATAGGGGTATCATTCCCAAGGTTCCTACTGATCCAGTGTATGTGCTATGCATTGCCTCTTTGCCAAGGCCAGGGCATACTGGGCATGCCTCCTTCTGCCTACTGGGGCAGGCTCAGGTTGTTCCTCCTCTGAATCACACTCTGCCTGTGATGGCCTTGGCAATGGTGGGGGGCTGTTTGGCCTGGCACTATGCTGGTCCTGCTGCAGCTGTTTTTGCAAGATCATATTATGTAGCATAGCACATACCATGACAATTTGGGTACATGTAGTTGGTAAGTACTGCAAGGCTCCACCAGATGTGTCCAGACACCGAAACTGTGACTTGAGCAGCCCAAACACACGCTCTATTACATTACGTGTTTGTGCGTGTGCCTCATTATGGCGTTCCTGTTCAGGTGTGTGTGCGTTTCTGATGGGTGTCATCAGCCACGGCTCCAGTGCATAACCTGCATCCCCACTAGGTGTCCGTGTGGGATGTCCCCATTGGCAAATAACTGGTACAGCTGCGTCAAATGCCAGATGTGGGAATCATGGTAGCTCCCAGGGCAGCCAGCACACACATTCATTATTATGCCCTGGGCATCACACATGACCTGGCAGTTGATGGAGGGGAAGCCCTTGCGGTTAATGTAGGCCCTACCCCGCTCACCAGCTGGTGCTTTGATGCATATGTGCGTGCAGTCTATTGCACCCACTACCTCAGGGTATTCCTCTATTTGCTGGAAGAGATGCATATTGCTGGCCAATACCTCACGGGCATTGGGGAAATATACATGATCACCGACATGTGCTGACATGGCATCCTGGAACTAGTGCAGTACCCTGGAGGCTGATGCCTGTGATATCCCCATCATATCACCAGTTGGTCTCTGGAAGGTACCTGTTGCTAGTATTCTTAGGCCAACACATACCTTGGTTTCCACTGGGATGGGTTCCCCTCTGTTGGTTCTGTGTGTGAGGCGTGGCCTGCACAGCTCGACAATTTGCTGCAGGAGGTCTCTGTCCACTCTATAGCGCTCTACTATCTCCAGCTCATGTAACCCGTGGTAGGTGACCCTGGGCCTGTACACTCTTCTCCGTCTCCTCACTGTGGGTTGTCTGTCACCATCTGCATTGACACCACCCTCAGCAAGTCGCCTATGTCTCATTATGACAGCTATGGCAGCCCCTAGCATTTCTGCTCTGAGTTCAGCTTTTTCAGTTTTCACTTCTAATAGCTTACTCCTGTCTTGCAGTGTCTCTTGAGAGATACATCCTGCACTGCTGTTTGCAGAGTTTTAAGTGCTTGGCTGAGCTACTATTCTGCCTGTGTAACTGCCTGCTGCTAATTGTTTTCAATTGCTAGTTCCAGCAGTATTCCCTGCTATCTTCCTACTAATTCTGTTGCTTCCTTTTTCCTTTATGTTTCCTCAGGGGGGAGCAACGTGCATACCAGCATAAACATGCTCACAGTGGCTTACACGCACGCACACATGCTTACATGGTTCAGAATCTGCTTATTCGGGTTAAAACGCCCACACACCAGCGCAAACAGTGTTACAACTCTGCCAACAGGCTCCCACATGCTCAGTCTGCCCTACACGCGTGCACACTAGTGCAAAGTGCAAATAGTCTTACAAGTCTACCAACACGCTCCCACATGCTCAGTTTGCCTTACACGTGCGCACACTGTCCTACCCGCGCCTCATGGTGTGCACACGTGCGCATGCACACCCAGCAAGAAACTTTGGTATAGGTAACAATGTACACCTTCCATTTCCTGACTTTCCCATGCTTATCTTGTGGCACTCCTCTTTCCATGATCTGTGTCTGTCATCTGTCATGTAACACTGACCGCCAATGAACTGCATTTCCTTCTACCATTCCCCCCTGTGATGTCACCTATCTTCTACTCTATTACTCCCCCCTTATGTATCTCTTACACTACTCAGAATGTGCTCATTTGCTATGTGACAGTGGGATTCAGTATCCTAACCCTCATTTACATCAGATTGCCTACTAATGCTTAGTTACATGTCTTAGACTCAGCTTCCCCCCTTAGCAACCACTAAACAGTGGCCATGTTGTTTTTGGTCTGCTGGTCCCTGCATTGTAATTCCATGTATTGCATAAAACCCACATTTGTGGGTTTATAACCTTCATTTTTATGTTTTATACAGCGCAGCCCGTTTGCGCGGGGCTGCGCTGCGTTTAAACATCGGCGGAAAAAAAAAATTATATTTTTTTAATATTTGCATCAGGGTACTGTGCCAATGGCCACATATTTGGCCACTGGCATGCTGCCTGACACATATGCACCCTTTATTTGGAGCTGTCATGGCTCCATTGTGATTTTTGCAGAAACGTACTCAGTTGTCAACTGAGTACATTTCTGCAGCTAAAATGGCTCTTACACGGACTGCTTTCTGTTTCGTGGATCGCTACTCTACCTCATTTGCATGCCTTTCCACTGCAAGTGAGGTATTTAGCATATCCACGCCCAGTCCGTGTAAGAGACGTTTTAGCTGGTCTCTTACACGGAGTTTCAGGCTGTTCCTGGATCGCGAGACTTGCATGGAGTCTTACACGTCTCTTACACTCCGTGCAAGCCTTCATGAATCCTGCCCTAAGTCAATATACAAAAGGAAAATCATTGAGACATTATGAGAAAGCATATGGTATGTATTAGAGAAGTGTAGAAGTAGCCAATAATATATATAAAATGAATTTGACATGCTGTAGGTACCAGATGATAGCAATTGCAAAAGTATTGCCCTATTAAGTAATTAGGGTGAACAGTTTATTCAGTCAATTAGCCATAATAGAAATTGAGTGCCATTCTACCGATGGTCAGACAGTTAATTATGCTGGCACATACCTTCTACAGATAAGCAGGAATGTAGACTTAACTTTTCAGATTTAGTGGCACATATAAATAGGACAGATATGGTATATAAGATGCAGAGATTTTTAAAGGACTAACAACAATTTAGTACACAAGCACTATAAATTAAATTTGCATCACCAAAAACAAGGTATGACATAGAATGTGCAAGATGGTACTTCGACAAAAAATGTTTGTAATGAATCTACTATGAAATTCCAACTCAAATGAAATTCTAACTCAGAGCTTAGCATGGACAAACATTTTGATCGAAAATGGTGAAGAAACATCCAAATCCATCAGGCAGCGCAAAACTAACATATTTTTATAAATGATCATGCTCCCATATATTGCACTCATATGAGAGACTTCTCTCCAGCAGCTTACTCCACTACCCTACCTGACTGCACAGCTGTGGGTAAAAGGGAACTTAGCGGTGGTGAAAAATGTAACTAGCAGCACAAGTGGCAATCTCATATCTAATTCATTTAATAGCAAATAAGGTAAAGGAAATGTAACTATGGAGAAACAGGACTGAAGAAAAGAATGCTTGAGCAGTTATTTGAATAAATCTATTAATTACAAAGAAAAGGTTTTCAGTAACAATTGATAAGGTACAAATTCATACAATCAAGATAGTAATGTTATACCAGAAGATTTTTTAATATGCATTAAAGGACATCTTCTCACTGAAGAATCATACAGCATGTAGTAGCTCATTAAGTTACAGAATTTGGTAAAGCACAGCCTATTCTGCAAATCTGAATTGAGTTTTCTGTTATATCAGAACAGTAAAATCACATAAAATGTGTTAAATAAAATTAAAGTGTGTATGCAGACATAACGGTGATTTCATTTTTTCTGTGATCCCCTTTACTTTCTAAGGAACAACATGAATGCTATTTGCTTGAGCAGACATTTTTTTGTATTTTTTTTTACTCAGATATTTTTATTAATGCTTAAATTATAGAAACATGCATAACAATAAATTAAAACAACAATATAACCATTTGCATAGATGTCGGCTTATATAAAAAAATATTAATAATTGAAATTATAATTCTGCTTCCTGTCATATTATTGTCAGTTTTCCCAAGTATTTATATGACTTTTATCCAGGAATTATGGTATGAAGTGATTCTATTATTTCTCATCTTGCTTGTAGATATCGAGCAGGCATTTTTTGATGATATTCTGCATTCAGAATTTATTTCAAATAGATTAAATTTTTCAAAGATTTTTTTTTTTAAGATTACAGGCATTGGGGCATTATCTGCCTACATATATCCAGATAGTGCAGTTAAATATGATCCTACAAGACTAAAGAACACACAAATATGGAACAGGCACACTGCAGTGCAAATGAATATTCTATTAACACCTGGCTTAGCTGCTTCATTAAGGAGCATGAAGAAACCAGTCATTACGAAAGAGAAAACATAAATGTGGAAAATGTACATTTCAGTGGAAAATGAAAGGAAAATGCCAAATAATCAGTAGTAATTATTGAACATTTTAGTGCTTTGTTTCATTAGCTTTGTGGCCAATATGCTTTAGAAAAGATGCAAAATAATGGAAAAAAAGAATATAGAAAACAGAGGATATTAATGCAAATATGCAGATATTATCAGAAGCATCTCTATTGCTTACCAGAGGTAGTGAGCACTACATGTATTATAGGACCAATAAGACAAAAAATGTGTAAGAAAAGGGAAGGGACTGCCATAAACTCAGTACATGAAATTATACTTTTCAATGAAAGAACTTTTTAGTATAGAATACAATGGTGGTCTAACAGTCTGTAATATCCACTAATATGGATTTTTGATTGATTAGTGGAACATACAAACAATCTGTTATTAATGTCTTTAAATAAAAACAGAAGAAGGTATACTTGATGCATAAGTTAAATAGCCTAGTAATTGTAAAGGACAACACTTTGTGTCCGGGGCTGTTACCCCTCCCACCCTACAGAGGGCAAAGAGCAAGCAAGCAGATGATCGTATACGAGAGAAAAATGGAATGTATGATTGGGACTGAGGAAAATCAGGAAAAGTAGCAAAGGTATACTTCTTTGTGGAAAGTGCACTTTTTTATTAAGGGTAACTGGTGGAGAATATAACAGAAGGTAGATGTATGGTTAGAAGTTAAAGGTCAGAAGCAGAGGTATATGCACAAACATGTAACAGAGAAAAAGACTGACAGGGGAGGTGCTGACACATTCAGGGCTGTAGGAAAGGTAATAATAAACCTGAAAATAGGGGGGAGACAATGGTTATGGGGAGGATTGGACAAAAATCAGCATAGTTATATTAACTACCTACTCGCTGCCAGGATATACTATCAGAAAAGGGGGGGCACAGGTAGCATTCCTGATCTGTTTGTGCAAATGGGCTGCACAACTTGTGATGAAACACACCGCTTTTCCTGCTTCCAGTACAGTGATGAAAATGATAGAAAAAATACATGTGCATTATCAGAGACAATTTAAAATCTATAGACTTCATTGAAATGAATTGCAAAATTCTATCACACCAGGTCATTTATTTATGCTTCTGAACAAGGGAGATGTAATATGTGCATTGTCTTTCTTTAAACCACTAGTGTCAATAGCATATCGGTCATGTAGTGCTGGTTGCCTATACTAGACAGCTTAAAAAATCATTTGTGATGAGAAGGATTTTGAAAATTGTGTGAAGGGGTAAACTACATCTGAAAATAGGGACAAACCTCAAAAAATAGGTAAATCATGTGCAGAATTAAATGAGGCCAGAAAATAGGAAAGTTCCTCCAAAAGAAGGACAGTTGCAGGGTCTGACACCAACATGATTAATATTGAAAATGCTTTTGCCAGCCACCTGAAGCAGGAGCTTTGAGCAATCTGAGACAGCCTGCTACCTGTTCCACCTTTATCAGAAAACAGAGTTTCTTGCCTGTCTGCATTTGTGTGTGTGTGTGTGTGTGTGTGTGTGTGTGTGTGTGTGTGTGTGTGTGTGTGTGTGTGTGTGTGTGATCCGTACTGTTCCTCGAATGGCCATTTCACCGAATGTGAAATTGCTGAGCACACTTTTCTGAAAGTGCATTTCACCGAAAAAGCACTTTTGTGAAAGTGTGCAAAAAAAAAAGAAAAATGTGTGGGAATGGCCATTGCTGAGATTGTAGTATAGTGGGGATAAGGGAATATTCCCTTTTCCCCATTGTAGTGCAATCTCGGAGTGAGAATATAAAAGTGGGGGGGGGGCTTGCCCCCCTGCATAAATGTGAGTAATATGTTTTTTTTTTTTTTTAATTTTGTTATTTTTTTTATTTATTTATTTTTTTTTTGCACAGTTTAGCAAAAGTGCTTTTTCAGTGAAAAGCACTTTCACTAAAGTGTTTCCGGGTGTTTTGGTTTTGGTTAGGTAAGATTTAGTGCAATAGTATGAGATCCGTGTGTGTGTGTGGGGGGGGGGGGGTTGACATATCAAGAGTCCATGTTGGAGTCCTGGATACTGAATCTGAGCTTGACCTCCATCCAGCAGTCTCTGTTGTAGATGCCTTAGATGTGAGTGTGACATTACATGAATAGGTACCTGCCTATTGAGTTAATGAATTGTATAATACAGAATAAATGCAGAATTACTGTTCTTCCTATGAACATTAGAGTTTCAGATTAGAAGGCCTTCAAAATAAAGTAAGGTAGTTCTTGTTATGTTCTACTATTACATACAATAGTCTTCATTTATTCATTGGAATCAAGCAATGGTGATGGCTCATTTTTATCCTCAAGTTTTTATTTGGTGTCTTCAAAGGTGATATTTTCTCAAGTTCTTTCACAATGGACATATTCCTGCCTGATACTGGAGATTACGCAGATGCCAGCAATGATTGCAGTCAGACCTTGGCAAGGACAGAGCCCAAAGTGTCAGTACTGGCTACAAGTAATGTGGAGTCCTGATCCTCAATCCAGTCAGTGGAGTGGGCAAGGCCTCTGTGCCTATAGAACCCATCTCAGACATACAGGAAGACACAGAAAGACTGAAAGTCACAGACAGGTCTGGCCTGGAAGAGATGTATCCACCTGCTGTGCAGTCCCTGTTGGTTGCCACAAGCTCCACTGGGAATGGGGAAGACAGGGCTGGACATCATGCCAGTGGCTGGTCACATTATGGATACCATCCCCATGGGAGCTTGCTGTGTCAATGTCTGTGAGTAAGTGACTGTGTATAGCCATCGTACAGAGGCAAGTTGACAACATCTCAGTCCTTTCTGAGATGGTAGGAGTATTACAGGGAATGTATGATGATATGTAGGAGTGCAACTCCCACATGTATGTCATCATGCACATGTTGTGTAGACAGTTTGCATGATCCAGGACTACTTGGCAGGGGAAAACAACAGACAGGCACATGAAGTTCCACCACTTTTTCTCTGCCATTCAGTGTGGAGGGGAGTAGGGTGACATGTTTGCATCCACAAGTATGTGGAGCTCATACCAGAGTGATAGATGGCATGAACCATCCATCACTCACATTCATACAACAGGCATACCTCTTGGCAATGGCTGTATAGTTCCTGTGACCCTCACAAGAAATGGTGCTCCTGTGAACTGGGGTCTGCCCAGCCTGCACATACATTTCCTGTGGTTCCCTGAACCTGCCTATAAGATTTCACTAGGGTGCATCGACACATGCTCAGGCTGTATGCCAGAAAACATGCTGTCATTTGTCTACAAGACTCAGCTCCACATGCACTCATGTACAACAATGGCGACAACACCTACTCCCTGCCCGTGAAACCTAACTACCCAAAGCTGACAGCCACAGTACCAAGTTAGCTTCAAGCATACAAACATACTCATACCTTTCTGTGGATGATCTTTGATGCTGTGCCCCACTCCAACCCCTGTGGCCTACCCTCTATACATTTTCAGTTGGGTAACCTATGTCTAATGCACAATGTGGCCATTATATCCATAGAAGAGTACAGTCTCAGTGAAAATGTGCATGTATAACTTTTAATTTACTGTATAATGCTTTACTCTCACTTATAGTTATGAATCAATCACTGCTCTTAAACATTGGCACAGCATACTGTGCCTGACTTCATTTGGCTTAGCCCTCTCTTACAGCCATCTCCTTCAATGGCAAACCCCTTCTGTACTGCATGGTGTATAATGTCCTCCTGAATATATATACACCCTGCTGAAACTATGTTTTGTAATAAAGCATGGGTAGAAAATAAATTTCTGCATGTCACAGGGTTATACTGCAGATCTCCCCCAATTCCATCCAGGAAGCAAAAGGGGGCATTCAGCAAGCCATACACATGGTCATCTCAGGTCTGTAAGTGGGCATGGTTATAGCTATTGTCTTCCATGGTCTGTAACTTTCTGATAGTGTCATTAACCATGGTTCCAGGGCACATCTGACATTGCCAACAAGATGATTGTGGGTAAGAATCACCCTGCAAAATCTGCTGATGCATTGCATATGTGCTATATGAGAGAGAATCATGGGGACTGCCTGTGCAGCCTACAGGGACATTGTATATTATAGCATGTGTATTACAGACCACCTGACATTTAATAGA
Organism: Protopterus annectens; assembly: GCF_019279795.1. Lineage (NCBI taxonomy): Eukaryota > Metazoa > Chordata > Ceratodontiformes > Protopteridae > Protopterus > Protopterus annectens. Next base: position 1,655,822,783 of record NC_056726.1, read on the forward strand.
GTGAAAACCCTTGCAGTTAATAAACCATCTTCCCTGTTTCCCAGTTGGAATTTTTATTGCAATATGGGTACAGTTTATGACCCTGAGTAACTCAGAAAAACTGACTAAACCATAAAAAGCTCACCTGGCTCAATCCTCTGTGGTACAGGTTAACTACCTATGCTCCCCTACATGCTGTAGCATAGCACCAAGGAAATGATGCAATAGCATTTCAGCAGTTACTTCGGATACACTGTAGGTGTCTCCCTGATGGTCACTAAAAGGTAAATGTAGATAGCATTCTCAAAGACACCCTGGCAACCACAGGGATAAGTACTCCATTAATCCCATGCAGCTGCAAATGAGCATAGCACATCTCAATCAGCTCTTTCCTGGTAAATAAATCTACATACTAGTGGCACACAATTATAGTGTCACGAAGGGCATGAACTGTTAGGAGTAGATAGATAACAAGGCACTGCTGATGGTGATGATGAGGAGGAGGAGGAATACCAAAACTACCAGCAATGAATAGAGCCTGATGCATATCCAGGTTCATTAATGACACAGCTACCCAATAAAATATTTTATGATTCATCTTTTACACCTCCAGAATTTTATTTAGGTAGAAGAACCCACCACAGAGGAAGTCAGAATAGCACTGAGGAAAATGAATTCAGGCAAAGCAGGAGGCTTATATGAGTTCAGGATAGATATGCTCAAGATGTTTTGTGAGTTAAGGGGAGAAATAGCTCCAGAGGGTACTCATGGGTGCACAGAGAAAAAGGCGTATCCCGGTTAACAGGAGAATAATCATTCTCATGCTAATCTACAAGAGTAAAGGGGACGTTCACAGCCAAGAGTGGTATAGAGTTATCAAACTCATGTCACACTGCATGAAAGTGCTTGAGAGGCTGAATGATAAACAAACCTACACAGCAGAAGAAAAGAGTGGGAGATGAGCAGTTTGGATTCAAATTCGGATGCAGCACAACTGATCCAATGTTTGGATTAAAACTAATAATGAATAAAAAGCTGGAGATGAGGAAATAATCCAATTAGGTATTCCTAGATTTGCTGAAAGCATTGGGAAAGGTCCCAAGAAACCTGACTTGGGCATGAGGGTGCTGAAACCATAGGTCGGGCAAGAAGCACCCCCACACCCACACACACACACACACACACACACACACACACACACACACACACACACACACACACACACACACACTTTCCACAGACTTATGGACTATATCCTTGGCTGACTTACTTGCTGAGACAACAACAAAAAACATTCATTCATCTACAGTATCAGGAAATAAACAAGTTCGATTTCAGTAAAACAAGGTTGTTTCTCAATTTTCTGCAATATTAATTAAATCTGTTTTGTCATAAAAAAAGAAAGAAAGAAAGAAAGAAAGAAAGAAAGAAAGAAAGAAAGGAAATGCACACACCATTGGTCCCATCTGCATCTTATTTGCTGCTATTTCCTGTCAAATAGAGATTCCGATGCTGTGCAGGCACCCTGATTGGCAGTAAAGCAAAAAGAAAAACAAAAAGGGGAAACATTAGTTTTTTTGCTTTGCTTACCCACATTATGTTGCATGGAGGAAACATACCTTTCAGTTGTCCTGGTTTCTCCAGGACATTCCTGATTTTGGCTGTTTACCTTGTCTGTCACAAAATATTTCATTTTCTAGTAAGTCAACGTGGTGACAGGAGAGGTGTTGACATCTGTAATTCCATGCCAGTCATCAGAGTTTCATTATTATTATTATATATTGTTCAAAAAATGCCTATTGAATCCATCCTGATGCAACTTAAGCACTGTGTGTGTGTGTGTGTGTGTGTGTGTGTGTGTGTGTGTGTGTGTGTGTGTGTGTGTGTGTGTGTGTGTGTGTGTGTGCAGAACACATAACTCTCAACTTAATTGCTTTTGCAAAACATCCATCTCTTTCTTGATATTTTCTTCTACTTCACCCACTCCCAGGCATTCACTTTTGTAAATGCCACAGCTGCTATCTTCCTGGTATTTGGGTACCCATGAAAACAATTCTCGAAATACCTCTGGTAGGAAGAGAGCTGCCACAACAGTCAGTCCTGAGGCATTCTTTCTTAAAAATGCACATCACCAGGCTTTCACCGATGTGATTATGTATAAAGAAGTGCAGAAACTGAGGACAAAGAGAGTATTAATATAGCCTCAAAGTAAGAAGCTTGGGTGAACAGGCAGCATCTAAGGTTGAACTATGGTAATCAATAGCCCCAGTATACAACATAAGCTGAGATGGATGCAGTTTTAACTCACAGGACAATAACAAGACATAGGTTGTAAGAACTTTAGCACTAAGCCACAAGGCAGAGACAGAAATTATGCAAAAGAGAGAAGTTTAGAAGGATGCTGGACTTCATCTCTGGTGGAATAGATTCTAAGCGCAATGAGGCAGTTCTACCACTATCTAGTTCATTGCAAAGACATAATTTGGCATGTCACATCAATTTCTGGGACCATATAGGTAAAGGGGATGTAGCTAGGCATTTTCAGAAAAAAAATATTTGATTTATTTTTTACAATGAAATTTTTTACAATTTCAATCTCACTTCTAGCCACACAAACCCACTTGGACATAACATTCTCATCATCCTACCTTCTTCCAAAATTCCATAGAATAACCCATATTATGTATCCACACACTAGAAAACAACCCCCTTTCCTCTATAATTTCTTGAAACACCTTCACAGCCCTCTACAGCTCCTATTACTGCATGAAGATATACATCCTAACCAAGGCCCAAATAATACAATCTCAGACCCTCATTCTGACCATCCCATCACTTCTCACATCTTCACTATCTCCGAAAACTCTCTCCTCATAGGCCACAACAATATTCGTAGCCTAAATAATAAAATAACCCATCTTCATGCCCTGCTATACGTACATTCTTTTGGCATCCTATGTCTTACAGAAACATGGCTCAAACCAGTTACTAAGGATAATGATATAATCCCACCAGGTTATAACATCCTGAGATCAGATCATCTAATTAAAAAGGGTGGTGGTGTAGCAATATTATATAAATCTCATTTACAGGTTATACCACTAAACACCCAACCTCCCTCACCCAGTAGTGTTGAAATCCTAATCTCTAAACTACAGATAAATGCTAATAAATCATTATACATAATCTGCTCCTATATCCCTCCAGGCAACAACATTAACACTCTTGAAACTGTCCTTAATTGGCTCTCCACATCCTTTCCACAAGAAACCATACTCCTTGGAGACTTTAACATTGACTGGAACTGTTGTAACTCTTCCCAGCCAACCACTCATATAAACCTATATGGCTTCAATCAAACAATTACCTCCCCTACCAGAACTCATAAATCTAGCAACAAGCAAACCACCTTAGACTGGATACTAGTTAACAGTAATCCCCTTTCTTATAAAACAGGTATACTTCTCTCCTTTGACAATCACATTGCCAAAGTGGTTAGAAAGACCTTCTATATAGCCCACCTTATCATGAAAGGGTTCACATCTAGATCAAGAGAGGTCATTGTGCCCCTCTACTCATTACTTATCAGGCCCATAATTGAGTACAATGCCCCGTTTGGGATGTACCTTACCCGACACCTGCAGCAACTAGAAAGACCCCAAAAGTATCTCACCAAGAGGGTCAAGAGGCTCAAACAGATGCCCTACGCAGTTCGGCTAAAGAAACTCCAGCTCTACTCAGTTGTGTACCGCCTACTCAGAGGCAATCTGTGTCTGACGTATAAAGCCATGTCCAACCCAGAATTAATAGACATGCTTCACCTCAGGAAATTCAAATCCCTTAGAGCTACATGCTCCAGGGACTTGAACCTCAGCACAGAAATAAATAGGACATGCTGGAGGGACAGGTTCATATCCCAGAGGCTCCCCTCACTCTGGAACAAAATCCCAATCCATGTTAGGCAGAGCCCCTCACTGACCCTCTTCAAGAGAAATCTTGACAAGTGGATGGGAGATTGTAAGTTTACCCCTGGGATCTTTTCTGTGTCCCTGTTTGACAGAGGTACAGTAAACTAACCTTAAAAGGGCTAACTTCTGTGACCTACTATACAGAGGCACAGTCAACTAATCTAAAAGGGTGGCGAAAGCCAAACACACTCTGGCTAGGCTTATAAATGCCCTAGGGCAGATAGCCTAGTATCAACCTATGAACCTATGAACCTATGATAATATTAGTGACCATTCTCTTATCTTCATTGCCAGACAAAAAAAACCCATACCTAACCACACAATCTATTGAACTATCCGTAACAAAAAACACCTCAACCAAGCTAGCTTCCAAGCCAAACTTAAAGCTTGCAATTGGTCACCTCTTAAATACCTACCACTTGAAAAAGCAGTCTCTTACTTTAATAATACATTTCTACAAATCCTAGACCACCATGCCCCCTCTCGGACAGTCAGAACTAAGAATAAACCTGCACCTTGGCTCACTAAGGAGACACGACAAAAAATCCTTCAAAGAAATCGAATTTGGTCTAAATGGAGAAATACTAAAAACCCAACTGATCATGAAATCTTTAGACAGTTGAGAAAAGCTACAAAAAAATCAATAGTCCAAGATAAAAAGAACTACTACCATAAGTTCCAGCAAGCCCAACATAAAAACCCTCTAAAATTCTAGTCAGGTATAAACAGCCTACTCCACCCAGGGCACTACAAAACTCCAACCCCAGCTAATTTGACTCAAAATTCTCCCAGCCAAATTGCCAGTTCCTTTAATAACTTCTTTGTGGACTTAGTCCAATCATTAGCAAGTACCTTATCACCAGCCAGCATTTCCAACACACTCCCAAAAACCATTTTACCTCCTCCCTTCCAATTACAGCCTGTTCCAACCTCTCTCATCCATACTCAGCTTCAAAAACTAAAACCATGTACCCCCTCAGCTGACCTCCTCCCAGCTGAATTTCTGCAAATCGCAGCTGGAGTACTTGCTTACCCTATCTCTGTCTTAATTAACAGGACCATCACAGAAGGCACTATACCATCTCTTTGGAAGGTCTCATATATTATACCTCTACATAAGAGAGGAAACTCAACTGAACTCTCTAATTTCTGTCCCATTGCTCTACTTTCTCCTTTGGCAAAAATCATGGAGAGATGCATTCACCGGCAGCCTCTTGATCATCTCCTCCAAAATAATATTTTAGCCAACTGCCAGCATGGCTTTATGCCTTTTCATAGTACTACTACTGCACTCCTATCCTTTTCTGACTCAGTTAATAAGAATCGTAACAACAACTTGCTCACCTCTGCTCTCTTTCTAGACCTCTCTAAAGCATTTGACATGGTGAATCATCACTTAATGATATATATGCTTACTTCACTTTCAATTGACACTTAGGCCGTCAAATGGTTTGAATCCTATCTTAGAAAAAGACAACAGGCAGTCCTCTGGGACAACAACCTATCTACTCTACTCCCTACCTTGCAGGGAGTCCCACAAGACTCTATTTTGGGGCCCTCCTCTTTTCTATTTTCATCAATGACCTGAAAACATCCCTACCTCAAACCACCTGTATTCAATATGCCAACAACTTGACCCTAATCTGCACCGCAGGATCTTCTGCTGAACTTCAGTCTAACACCCAAAAAGTATATACCTTAGTTGAAAACTGGTTCTCCAAACGCTGTCTCCTCCTTAACCAAAAAAAAAAAAAACAAACATCTACTGTTTACCCCTACCCAGAAGTCTCCCTCTATTGATTTCACAATTATATTAAATAATTCCACTGTAATAGTACCAGACACAACTATTAAACTCTTAGGCATAACAATTGACCATAACCTCAATTTTGACTCACACATAAACTCAACCATCAAATCAGTGAATAGAAAACTAGGATTCCTCTATAGGCTAAAACCCTTCCTTATACCTATAGCCAGGACTACTATTGCCCAAACTCACCCAATTTCCACCCTTCTCTATGCCTCCCCAATTTTTACAAATCTATCCAAAAACAATCAAAATAAGCTGGCTACTTCTTACAATAATATTGTCAGATTTGCCACTGGATCCCCATTCCGTACTCACCATTGTCAAAATCTATGGAAACTAGGATGGTTGGAACTGCAAAACCAGCTTCTTTTTCAGCAACTAACCATCACCCAGAAAATCTTGCATCATCCTACAAACACTCCCATTCTCTCTAACTTGATCAACCCATATAAGTACCCTACACTCAACTAATAAGTAACTAGCTGCAACCCTGAAATCCAATAACAAATCAGGTGATTCTCTATTTACTAACACCATTGGAATCTTTTGGAATAAACTTCCAAGTAATCTTATATCCCTTTCATCTACTCCACTGTTCAAAAACCATCTAAAAACCTTCCTTAATTCACAATGGCTGTGTCCATGCACCAATCCTGGTTGAAACTCTTTTTGTCATAACTAACCTTTCTAGTTTACTAAGTTTTCTGCTTTAAATTCTGTTGTCAAAAAGTGTCTATTTTTGTCTTGTACCTATTATAGCAATAACCCACGCCTGGGTGTGGGTAATGCTAAATTTACCCACGGTTGTCGTGGTTTGGTCCCGAGGGCGAAGCCCGAGGACCAAACAAAGCCAACCGTGGGTAAATTTAGCATTACCCACACCCAGAAGTGGGTTATTGCTATTATACCATGACATTATTTAAGAAAAGAAACTATTACTTTTCTTAAATAATGGCATAGTATAATGCCTGTTTACTGCCCTTCCGCAGATGTCTGGCATCCGCGGCAGTTCTGATGTACTGCGCCTGCGGTACATCAGAGTTGTGGCAAAAGCAACGCAAGCAAGATCTCCGTTGCTTTTTTTTAGTGTCTCGCTATGTTAAATGAGTTTAACATAGCGAGACAGTTTTAAAATAAGCAATGGACATCTCCGTTGCTTATTTTAAAGCTGTCTCGCTATGTTAAACCCATTTAACATAGCGAGACAGTGTTTTAAAAAAACGAGTTATACTAATGGAAAAAAGTCCGGGCGACCGGACCTTTTTCCATTAGTATAACTCGATTTACAACGGGCACGCTGGCCAATCAGTGTGCACATTTTGGGGGGGTCATGGTATAATATTCTATATATGTCCCTTCCTTATTGCTGTTCCTTTTTTATTATGTAATGTAAATAAGCCTAACTCGTAGGGGGTATTTTGTTACTTTGCATAACCAATTTTTGATTAGTATCCCCTTATGTTTATATTTACTCATGTATATTACTTGTATACAGCTGTTGCAGAGCTTTTCTCCCCGGGCCTCAACTGAAAATGGACATATATCCAGCTAGACTAGCCCGGTCAACAAATGTAAAATAAATAAAATAAAAAAAAATATATATATACTGGAATAATTTTTTATTGGAATATTTAGCGTGGTTTATGGTTATAAATTTTGTTACATATTTAACACCAGAATATCTGGTAGCTAAATGATGTCTTTTGCTTTTTTTTTTTTTTTTTTCAAGGGCTGCATTTTATGGGATTCAAGCAATTTACATTTGTGGAAGATACTGACTATGTCTCTAGAAACAAATATACTAGAGATGGAGTTGTCTCTAGAAACAAAGATGCTAGACACAGAGTTGTACTTGTAGGGAGAGAGAATGGAAAAAGTGAATATGATCTGGATCCACAAAACCATTAAGAGAAGTTGTAAAAACACTTGACCTGAAATGGAAGGAATTTGATAAGAAGACATCATACATTGCATGCAGACACCCAGACTAGACACATCCTCATTTTTTATTCTGATGAACTAAGTGTGGATATATGAATGTAAATATAAATCAACCAACAGATGGAATCCGTAAATAAGGGGAGACTGGACTTACAAGATGCACATCACCTGTAGGTAAACATGGAACAAGACATACAATGTTTTGGTCCATTTATTAATGTGGACTGCACCCATAATTTGTAAATCAGTAAAAACGATGGTCTGTGAGTTGTGTGGTTAATTGGTTCTACAGTGCCTGATGTAATGGACTATGCTATCTATGGATAACTATTAATACTGATGATAATATTACTAATAATAATAATAATAATAATAATGGTTTAATATATTTTCTGTATTGTTTTGTGGATAAAGAGGGAAAAGAATACACAGTAAAATTAGCAGCTAACGAAAGAAACCAGACAAGATATCAAGATATATGGTTCAGGGTGGTTGTCAATCTGTAAATTAAAGTGACTCTTCGTGTTTATATGCTTGTGTCCTTTTAAAAAAAATGACTATATTTTTGGTTTCTGAGACCACAGAATCAGAAAAGCCTAGCACTGAAGGTGCACACGATCAAGAAATAGAGTCAAGGTATGTCAGGTTTGTAGCATGTCATAAAAATAACTGAAGTTCTGATGTTATAGTTTAAAAACAAGCAAAAAAAAAAAACATACTGAGCATGGTTTAAAACACCAAACAACAAGAAAGAGGTTTGAAATATGACTAGATGCATGGTTTTATTGCCTATGAATAAAGATAGACTAGGAAGACATGAATGTGTATGATCTTTAGCTAAAAATACATAAGAACTCAGTTTATTTTGACTGTTGATGAAGAGGATGTATGGGTTATATTTTATAATGACTGTAACTCCCAAGGCTCAGGGTATTATAGTCTCCGGAGAGGGACAAAGACCTGTAATGTTTATGGTTTCTGGGTACTAGAGAACTTTGGCATAATGTGTTATCTGAGGATCCCCTTTCATAGCAACAGTTCAGCAGGTAGACAGGAATCTATGACAGCAACTGGACAGCACAAAGCAAAAGTTTCAGAAATTAAATATTCAACCTAGAATTTTTTGACAACTTAAAAAAAAAACAAGGCTGCCTAAATGTATTTTTATCTGAATTCCTTAAATCTATATCAAGAAATATTTAAATCTTACTTTCTTTGCGTTTTGGATAAGGGATTAGCATTGTTTCTCAAATAAGTTATTTCACTCAGCCCCTGAATAAACTGGTACTAATGTAGCTATAAGAATTGTGTTTTTTGACTTCTGGACAAAATGTCTGGGGGCAGCTGATATATGAACTCAAATGGCTGTTATTGGATCATTTTTGATTGATTATTTATATCATTTGTTGGAGTGGTTCAGAATCTATCAGATAGGAATATGACCATTGTATCTGTATGATTCTTTAGCAGCCACTGCTAATGTACTCTCTCAGGAGGAGCATGATATCCTGGACAAATATGTTTGCATTTTAAGCTAGATTACCTTATTACAAGTTCCAGGACTGGACTCAATAAAGCCTACATGGTAGCTCATTGTTTCATATTCAGTAAGCAGCTCTGCACAGTGTGTAGAGCTGTGCAAACATGGCAAACATTGTGGCATGCTAATTACAGCATAAACAGCTGAACTGTATGCTAATTAACCAATCCAAGATGGAGGAGCTATTCAGCTATTATGTACACTGATTGCTGTTTTTTTGTCTGTGAATTCCAAAACCTATTGGAATACAGCCACAGAAGCAATGTTAGGGGATGCTCTTGCTCTTATACATGTGTTTGTGCAACAGGCCTGAGTCTATATTGCTGCAGGTACTAACAGGCCTCAGCCAAGAAAAAGTAGGATGTTTAGAGCCTGTTTAACTTTTCATGGTCTGCATGAAGTGGAAATTTTAGAGTGCTACAGGATGGATAAAGACACAGTACAAGAACTCTTCAAACTCTGTAGTTCACAGCTGACAGCAAGAGCAAACTGTGGGAGAAACAATACCTGTGGAGACTAAGGCATGTGTTGCACTTTGAATATTAGCTACAGGAACCTTCCAGATACCAACTGGAAATATGCTGGAGGTGTCATAGGCAGCAGCATCTAAGATGCTACATCATTTCCTGAATACTATGCTACAACATGTCAGTGACTACATACATTTTCCCCATATACCTGAGGACAGACCTACAACTATGCAGGATTTCCACCCTGTAGCACATTGAAATCAAAGCACCACCCAGGGAGCAGGATAGGGTGTACATAAGCAGAAATGGATTCCACTCCATTAACTGCCAGGTCATGTATAATGCTAAGGGAATCATCCTGAATGTGTGTACTGGCAACCCAGACAGTTACCATGACTCCCATATCTGTCTCAACTCTCAAGTGTATCAGAGGTTTTCTAAGGGTGATATCCCACATGGTGATTTACAAAGGAATGCAGGCTATGCAATCAAGCCGTGGCTGATGACTCCCTTCAGAAATGCACAAACACCCATGGAAGAATGCTATAATGAGGCACATGCTCAAACAAAAAAATATCATAGAGCATGTGTTTGGGCTGCTGAAGTCATGGTTCCAGTGCCTAGATACATCAGGGGGAGTCCTGCAATACAATGCCAGTACTTGTGCTGACATTTTCACAGTCTATGCTATCCTTCATAATATTATCCTGAGAAAACAGATTCAGCGGGATCTCTAAGGGAAGGGGCATGCACCCCACCACCACTGGCAATGTCACCACAGCCACACACAGATGAGGACTCAGTGGAGGGACCACCAGCTGCTGTAGGTGTAAGTAGACATAGACATGCACAATATGCCCTCACCCTGGCCGAGAAGCAATGGGTAGCAAACATGCTCACCATTAAGGGTGCAAACTGTCATCCTATGCACATATATAGAGTAAACTGGATGACAGGCAATGCTACCATCCTTTCTCAGCTGATGTAATGGCTGTGTACTGCTAGCAGCACAGAGAGTCAACCCCAAATTAAAACACTTGTAACTGCAGGATTATCAAGGTAAGTGTTGAACCTGGAATAGGAAAATAAATGACTAATAATACAAATGAATAGCAGATCCTTGCATAATGTTACTTGATAATGTAACTAAGTAGAAGGTGGGTGATTTTTACAGCAATGACATCAATATGTGACAGCAGTAAATTATGTCAATAGATGTGTTCACTATCAACTAATAGGCCCCATGCCTCAAAGATACCCACATTGCAATAATGTAAGAAAGCAGTACAATTTTCAAAAGAGCATCACAAGTCCATATATAATAAGTACTCAGTCAGATATGCACCCTGGGCAACAGTCAAACACTAATGCATCCCTGAATCTAAAAAATATAAAATCAAGGATATGGCACATTTATTATCATTTGCATACTGTATGGTTGTGGGGGCAGGAGGCCAAGGCTGACCCAAAAGGTAGTGAGTGCATGTGAGTAAGAAAGACAAGCAGGCTGAAATTTGGATAAAGTATCAAATGGCCACTGAGACAGCATAAGCTGTAAGTCTCACAAATGACTCATGTAACTATCATGTGTATGTGTGTGTCTGTCTGTCTGGGCAGTCAAGCTGAAATGTATGTGCGAGTGCCTGCAAGGACACAGCCAAGCTCTGTGCTAGTTCTACATCTAAGTATGTTGGAGAGGTGTGAGTTGTGAATGGTAGAGGTAACAGATCATCATCATCACCCCTGACAGTGAGAACTGGCTCTGTCAGGAGTTCCACTGGCATGTCCATGCCTATGGTCAGATGTACTACAGCTATTTGAATGTGACTGATGTCTGCTGCTGAGTATGCCCAAGACCATATCTGCTTCTGAGCATGCCCAGGACCACATCATAATGGTCTGTCCCATTCTGGGTGCAGACACCTCAATCACTGACAGAAGAGTGGAAGTAGTGCCAGTACGGGAGCATAATCAGGCACGACCACATTTGCTAAAATGAGATGATGCTGCTGACCTAAGTCCACATGGATGCTGTCCCCCTCTCAGCAGATGTTCTATGACAGACACTGCCCATTCCATTGTGCCATTCTTCTGATACATTGAATCGGCCACATGGCAGAGGCATTCACACATGTCAACCTGTGCCACATCTGCAACCCTAAGCATGTCCTCAGAAGCCCTAGTGGAAAATGCATGGCCCTCCATGATGACCTTAAACATACGTCAAGTGGCACATAAAGGTACACCAGGATCATGTGGAGGGTGGACATCAGGCCTCCTCTGAGCAACTCTAACAATACTCCTGTATGGTACCTTTCCCACACTTTGGCTATAACCGGAGTCAACCAGCCCTGAAGCTGCAGTAATCACAGTACCCTGATCAAGTGTCTCACTTTCCGTCTGTACAATATCTGAGGGCTCAGTGTAATAGGTATGCATAGGCCTACTGATATAGTGGATGGCTAAATGTCAACCTCAGTGTCAGATTCAACCTCTGACCCATAGACTGTGCCTGGTTTTGGTCACCATCATCATCAGCGTATGCTGATACTCTGACATCAGCTGGTAAGAGTCCTATACTTCCACTGGCAGGATCACCTGTGATAATAATCAACAGACACAGGAAAGAAATTAATACCTACACAAAATATTTAAAACATTGTATATGATAACAAATTAACACTGGTCACTCTATTGCAGATTAAACATCAATATGCACAACACTCTTTACACCCACTTCACACAGAATAAATGCATATATCTGACAAATTTTCATCAATAATCAAGGTATAATGTTTGCCTTACCGTATGCAGATGACTCCACACATGGTGTCCTTGAAGAAATGAAGCAATGTAAGGATGAAATCATCACAACTGCAATAACACAGAAGGACAGTGAATACACAATTTTTGCATACATGAACGTTAACAATAATGTTAACTAAAACTTGGCTGACAGTCCACCTAAAGCACGTGTAAAAAATAAAAAAGTGCAGTTGTGTCTTAATTTAGCAATCGGTTTATTCAAATAAACAAAAAAGAAACACATGAAATACTAGTTACATTTTTCTATATTTTACTGTGCAACCAAATCTTACAACTTGACATATGTAAACTTGTCTGCATGCTCCTCCTGGGACATACTTGTCTTCCCAGAAACATTAGCTCTGACATCAATCACACATTGGTGTGCAGTTTCCATGGATCTGGATCCCCCTGGATCTCTGACAATGGACAGAAACTCTTCATTTGGTGTCAATGGAGGCTCTGTAGCAGCCCCCCCTCCCGTAAATAGCTGTTCATGGACAACTGCAGCTGCTCTCCTCTGAGCTGATAAAAATCATATCAGTGGCCCTATGATGCACCTGATCATATATCCTGGTGAACCCCCTATCACACTGACATAATTGACTATCTGGTTCCAAATCTGCATTCTGACAGCCATAACTCTATGTCCTCTCACACGCAGAAAGGTACCATGGCACCTAAACTCCTGCACTATGATGTAATTTTCAGAGTCACTGAAGGGGGGTTTACATGAATTTGTACGCTTGGGTGCCATAATCCTATGTGACATAAAACAGAAGTATGCAACATATAAATATCACAAAATTAAATTCCTGCTGATATACACATATGTTTTTCACATTAAGCACTGGAGACACACATTTCAGTTATTAAAATTGAAGGATCTGTGTTTGTACCATATCAGACTCAGACACAAATTAATGTTTGAGCTAAAAAAAAGAATACTAATATTGTTTCCCATGGAAATAACAGGATGACTACACAATTTCAAGAGTAACCTCTTGAAAAACAACTTTTGTTGTAGCAACTCACACAAGGTACTTATCTCCCCCATGCCCCAAAAAGCAGGGAAATGAAAAGTTTGTATAAACCAAGGAATACCACATAAGTCAATTGTTATATATATTTTCAACACAATTCTCACAAAATGTGTACACATTAACAACACAAAAGTCAATGTTCTTTGATTGCCAGTCATCCATCACTGTGCCCAGCACCTTGGAGGTGTCTATGGGCCACCTTAGAAGCATAACACCCCTGTGTCATTGGCAATATAGTACATTACATTACATTTCCATGAAATAACAAAAAATTGTAAGATAACCAGTTTCAACAATAACACTTGTGATGACGTTAATAAGCTGTCTATCTGAAAAAGTACATGCCCGCCAAAAATACCTATGCCAACAGTGAAGAAGAAGAATAAGAATAAGAAGTGCATACAGATAAAAGCTCCATTTTCTAATGCATGTGCATAAACACTTTCTTTGTAACATGATAATAAATCTAGAAGAACCTGAAAAAATACAATCATACCTTAGCAAGATAAGACGCCTTCTCTGCAGATAAATCAAAAGGAATAGCAATCTTCTATGTTCTCCAAATACACAAGTCTCCTCACCTTCAAGTTCCCTAACTGCACAGTTACCTTTTTATAGTGTAAAGTCATGCCTCTGAGCATGATGAAAATGCAAATGAGGTGTGAACTCATTAGAATCGCTGAATCCCAAACTTTTGATTTTGTGTAGCAAATGTAAACATAGTGTAAGCACTACCTCAGTGTTAGTATTAGATTACAACTGTGAATGATTAGTGTGAAGGAGAAGGAAGACACTGCAACAATTCAGACTACCTTACCTGCAGTGGGTGTGTCACCCAGGATACACTTACAAAGTGTAGAAGTAACTATAGCAAGCTTTTAAATGGAAGTGAACAGTGCACATTTCTCACTTTTGTTCACTGATAGCCAAACTCTAATGCCTTTGCTGAAAACTGCTTTTTCACGGTCATGTCATTTTATCATAAATTTAAAGGACAATGATACAAAATGGCCTATATACTGCATGGTGAGAGTACAGCACAGATAAAAGAAGAATGAACACAATACAAAGAGAAAACAGAGCTGCACTGGTGCAAGCAATACTTATAACTGGTTGCGTGATCACACATTGCAATAAATCTGTAAGCAACACGTGCAAACAACTGAGAGTATACAAGTGTATATGTCTTGTTAATACAATGGAAGAACTAGGACTGGCTTGTATGCACCATGATTTGCATTCTTGCTGCAAAGTTGTTTCTGCAGCAAAGAGAGATAAGACATCCCTAGTGTGCTTTGTAGGTTCATTAGAATGATATTTGAAATTCAGAAGTGTGTACAAATCCGTAAGGTGTGTTAAAATGTATTTTGTAATTTTGTTTATGTTTTTTTCTTAATATTAGTATTTGCATGGTGTGGTGTTATTTAGTGCAAATATGGTGAAATGGGTAAATAGATTAAAATGAATGGAAGCTGTTCCTGTGACAAGGACAGCATAAATTACAGCTGTGAATCAAGTGTGTGTGTAGCACATTTGGTGAACACAATGAAGCACACAGCACATAGGGTATACAGACCACGGTACAAGTCCCACATTTATCCTTTAATGATGAAAAATAATACACACTTTTTAAATGATGAAAAATAATATACACTTTTAAAAGAATAATACATGTCAATCTTGGCCTGTCGCATTTGCTTGTTGCTCACCTCCATGCAAATGCACTATAATTTCCCAGACAACAAGCAGACATTGTCAGATTCCAAGATGGCGGATGTTCAGTAAGCACCCTCTCCACGGAGCTCCTATCTAAAAATATCTCACTCGCATGAAATGCCAAATCTTGGCGATCAAGAAGCACTATTATCATCACTAACTACAGCCTGCATCTGATTCTGTTATGTAAGAGGTCTTTTTCTTCTTCGGCATTTCTTTTTAAAAGCTGCTAATTACAGCTTGGTGAGGTCAAGGCACCCCACTCCACATGTAAATTCCTGGCCTGAAGGCAATAGCAGAGCAGTTCAAAAGTTGGAACTCAACTCCAGCAAAAATACGCGAAATGTCAAAGGAATCAGATATCATGGAGACACAGACTATAAAAAAACAAATTGTCGGCAATAACTTTTCAAGAAAAGGAGATCGTAACTAAAAGACAGAAGGTTACCAAACAGTAACAAGAAGCAAAGCTAATGCAAAAGCAAAACCTGAGTCTAATATACACATGGATAACCTTAAGGATGCTCTCCTACCTGTACAACTTGCAGTGCAAAAATGGTTTTGGCAATACAATAAACCAGATCATGGAATGCATGGACAATGTTGAAGCTAAGACAAAAGCTAACGAATATCAGTTGGGATTATTAAAAGACAAGTTGAGCACCAAAAATAATACACTTGATGAAATCCAACAGAAACTTACAGACCTTGAAGCAAGAAGCCGGCATAACAACATACTCCTTAGAGGTCTTCCCAAAAAATATGACCATAGCAAACTGATAAATGTGACCAAACAAATATTTCAATCCCTATTAAAGTCTGGAGAAGGTGCCAATAAGATAATCATTGATAGAGCACACCGAGCCCTATACAGAAAACAAGACATGGGTATCCCAAGACAGGTCTATGTTAAATTGCATAATTTTCAAGATATCCAGAGGCTTTTAACTGCTCCCAAAAAAACATAACTATATAATTCGGGATGGTCATAAAATTACTTTTTCCCATGCCCTTCTGTCAGCAATTCAGGAGAAGCACCAAAAGCGTTCACTCTACTGTGCAGATTTGATAAAGCGCAAAATTAAATTCCAAAAGCGCTATCCCCAGCACCTTCATTTTTTTCATAATGAAATAAAATATACAGTGGACTCACCTAAAAAAGCAAAAGCTACTTTTTACAAGTGTTTCAGCAAAACCCCGGAGGCATGATCATCACACTTGTTCAGCTTTCTCTATTCTTTCCTAAATACCTTTGGTATCTTAGAATTCCTCTCCCTTAAGTAAGATCTTCCGTTAATTATAAAAGGGTTTTTAAATAAATGGAAATGCACTCTGAATGGAAGAGTTGTTAGATGGGAACAAATATATTGGACTTGGTTGGGGGTAAGAACTTCAGCTGCATTAACTTCCAGTTGTACCGGCACCTACTACGAGCTGAACTCTAATACCTCCACCGTAGTCATGCTCAGCTTGGAAACTCTGACTATAAAGACTACATTAAAGGTATCTGTTCCTCTTGAATATCTTTTTTTTTTTCTCCTAACGGAGCATATTTTAAGAGGTTTTATCACAGATATGTGCGGAAATTACTGGTTAATACGTTAATGTAGACAACAAAAGAAGTCAGTCAGACGAACTCTTACGGAGAGAGACCTATCTCCGAATTTCATATGAAAGGTTTCAAAAAAGGGAAAAGGGGAAGAGAGGGAAAGAAAGGAGAAGAAAAAACGGAGAAAATTGAAAGAGAAATAACTTTGATGCCCTGCTTATATCGAATGCACATTAAAGCATCTTCTTTCCCCCCATTTTTTCTATATGTCAAGAATCCTAGTATCTTTTGTCTACAACTAATGTGACAGATTTATTTTATGATATACTGCATGAAGTTTCTTCAAAAAAGAGAAAGTCATGCAATGGATTCACCAAAATTCTAGATTTCACCACAATGCTGGATAACTGTGCACTTTGCATTAGATCGTGTTTTTTTTTCTGTTTTTCCAACCACTGTCATATCCCTTTCTATGCTGATAAGTTCTATAAAGCTGGAAAATACTACTTTAAAGAGTGGGGAAGAAATGGAGAGCATATACATGTGCTTTTCTGCTTATTGACAGAGAAAATAATAATGAACAGGTCTGATACTAGTTTGACTGTCAGCTGACTTTATTCAAGTTCTTTTAGGGGTCATAGGTCATTTTGTAATGTCAGGAATTATGTTTAACACCTGCTATATACAATATGCTTATCTATTCAGCATTTTATATATGTGTATTCTGTTTCTGTACAGTTTATTGTAGAAATATATTTTACTGATTGTACTATAACTGTTATTATTAGTGTGTTGATCATTACGTGTCATAACTTGTGTTTGAGACAGTTTTAGAGTCCTTGGAGGTTGGGCACCTTCTTATAGTATGCTAGTATTGTATGTGATACATAATAATAATAATAATAATAATACCAGGACCTGAACTTTATACATCACAAAATATGGGTTATACCTCAGTAATGCTATGCTTTAGACTCAAATATAAATTTCAGATCTTGCAAGAATTCTTCTTCTTGTTCTCTCCCTTAATGTAACTTCGCATAATACCCAAAACAAGGGAACTAGAGTGCTTCGGTTCCTTCCGAGTAGGCATAATTAAAGGAAAAGCAATACTTACTTTACATTGCTTATAATTTAGCCATTATCTACATGTAGGAGAGTAGTGAATTTTTGAAATAGGGTAAATGAAGTCAAATCTTGGATTACGTAATGTAATGTACATTAGGTTTAGTTTCACACACAATGATAAAAAGACGATTAAAATAATTTTCTTAGGTTACAGTTTTACTTTTTTTAGACTTTACACACTCATGGTTCATTTTGTAACCTCTTTGTTTCAAGTCCTTTCAAATAAGAAGGGTGGGTGGTTAGGCGCAGGATTAGTTTTGAAAGAGCTAGGTGCTACTACACTTAGAATGATTTCAAACCTATTCATAAATATTGGTATTGGAGTCTTTAGCTTTAGGAAACACCTTACATCACATATAGTAACAGTTATCTTATGGATTAAACCCCAGAGATGTGGATCATAGACTCGTGAAATGTGAGAGGACTACAAGATAGAAACAAGAAAAAACTTCTAATGCACCTAATTTTCAAATCAGAGGCAACTATATATTTTTTTACAAGAAATACACATGTTTAAAGAGGACTGGAAGGGGGACACAACAGAAAATGGGTAAAGGATATTATTGCAGCTGGAGACAGCTCAAATTCCAAAGGGGTAGCTATCATTATTAAAA
Organism: Protopterus annectens; assembly: GCF_019279795.1. Lineage (NCBI taxonomy): Eukaryota > Metazoa > Chordata > Ceratodontiformes > Protopteridae > Protopterus > Protopterus annectens. The sequence continues at coordinate 1,655,841,349 of NC_056726.1, forward strand.
AAAGATTCCAGGAAACAATCATAGAATATAAATCAGATGCAAATGGCAGATGGTGTTTCTTTATAGCCCAAACCCTCTCGATCAGCAAGCCAACCCTCTTTCTAAATGTTTACGGCCCCTGCCTACACAACAAGATTTTGTCCTGGAGATATATAATATATTATGCAAATTCCCAAATCACTATTTCATAGTTGGAGGAGACTGGAATGCAGTTATTGATCCTCGGGTCAACCAAACTAGTAACCCCAACTCAAACAACCTGTAAGCATAAACAGCTCTAACTGAACTCATGTCAGGTTTATGCTTAATTGATCCTAGTTCTTTTGGTTATATTATGGAAAAAAAGCAATATTTATACTTATTATTATAAATGCCATAACTCATAGTCAAGGCTAGATTTTTTCCTCATATCAGACGCTCTGATTGAAGGGGAAATTAAATATTCCTCAGAACTTAGGCATTTGTCAGATCATTCAAAAATCACATTGAAACTAAATTTAATAGACAAGCCATTAAGGAAGTTCAATAGATGGAAATGGTCTCTAAATAACAACCTACTACTTAAAACGGAGGTGGTTCAAGAGATAATAAACATTCTGTCAGAGTGAGAAGAGAACCTTGAGTCCACCAAGATACCTAACAACATTCAATGGGCAGCATGTAAGACTAGGATAAGAGGGATATTAATTCAAAAAGACTCTTATTATAAAAAACTTGTAAAAGAGAAAGAAAATAAATTAGTGGCTGATCTTAAGAAGTTGGAAAAGAGTCTTTAGTTAAATAAAAATCCTGATGTGGAGAAATCAATTAATGTCACTCAAAAACAATTATTCAACTTACACCAACAGACTTATTCTTTTCAAGAACTAAAGTCCATAGCTAAGTACTCTGAATGGGCACAAGTTCCATCTAAAGCATTATTAGCAGAATAATTGAGAATAAGCAAGAAGCATCCAGAATATCACTACTTCACTTCCAAGACAAGATATACAAATCAGACATACACATAATTGAACTATTCCAACATATATATATACACAGGGATTTATGGAAGGATATACAATAGACACCTCTTATAGATATAGAGAGTTTTTTCAAGAACTTTACATTCCCTAAATTAAATGAGATTCAAGTAGAGCTCCTTAAAGCCCCATTTAAACAACAAAAAAAAATAGATATTATATAAAAATTGAAATTAGGTAAAGCCCCAGGCCCAGACAGGTTTACATGAGACTTTTATAAAACCTTTAATGAAAAACTATCATCTGTCCTCTTAAAGGTTTACAATTTCATTAAACTGAATGGCATAACTGATCAATATCTAAACAATTCTAAAACTATTTTTATCCCCAAAAATAATCTCAACAAATCTAACCCTCATAACTACAGACTAATATCTGTGATCAGTGTGGATATTCAAATCTTATCCTCACTTCTAGCTGAGAGACTCAAGAAAATCATGCCCTCCATATTATCCCCTGAGCAATCTGGCTTCACATGTAACAGACATACATGGAATAATACACTAACCCTTGACTCTATGATTCATCTATCCAAAAATGACAAAAACCCAAGATATGCCCTAGTATTAGATACCTGTAAAGCATTTGATAGAGTTAACTGGAACTTTATATTCACAGTATTATTGCAATTTAATTTTCCAGCTGAATTTGTAGACCTTATAAAAACCTTATATGATGAATCATATACCTATATTTATATCAACAAAACTCTATCGAGCCCCATAACAATATCTAATGGAACAAGACAGGGCTGTCCTTTTTCTCCCTATTTGTTTATCTCTATATGGAGACCTTTTTTCTTCTTATTTTGCAGGGTACTTTCCATTCAATGCCCAGATTTCTTAATACTAGAATAACTTTGTCTGCCTTTGCAGATGATTTAAATATTTATTTTGAACACTCTTGTTCAGACTTAAGGAAACTAGTTACTTCAATTAATACATTTTCAGAAGTTTCTTACTATAGAGTTAACCATAAGAAATCCCTCATCTTCCCTATTAACCCTATAAGCCATAAAGAATATTTCTTCCCAGATAACTCTTTTAAACTTGCTTTTTCTTTCAAGTACCTAGGGATCCAGTTTGAACATAATCATTTATCCATGTACCAAAATAACTTATTAAAAGTATGGGCTAATATTACACAAGATTTCTGATGGCAACAATTGAAACTCTCTCTGTTATCTAAGGCAGCTATTATCAGGATGAATATCTTACTCACACTGCTATATCAGTTCCATGCCTCAAACTTTGCTATCCCAAACAACATTTTTCTAAAAATTAATAGAGAGCTAGCTAAATTTATCTGGTTTCCTAAGTCAGTACAAATTAATTACCAAAATTTAACTTACCCTAAAGAAAAAGGAGGATTTGGTCTACCGAATTTTCAGCTCTACTATTGGATTATATGTGCAAATAGGATTATTTTAATCTCAAACCTTTGCCCTAAGAAGGATGATTGGTCTTCTGCATTGGTTAAAATTTGGTACAAACATTTACTAGACAACATAAACCCAAAAGCCTTCCCATTCTTGACCCCTGCAAGTACTAATAAACCCAGCATTAATAAAATTCTGAAGCAAAGACTTAAAATCTTTCAAGATCTTGTGAAATCCATTAAGCTTGATAAGACCCTGTGTCTTCTTCAACCTATCCATATGAACCCCAATGTCAAAATTAATAACAGTTCAACCTTAGGGATTATCCTCTGATTAAGGATTATACAATGTGGGACATTTACAAACACAGGGATAAAACCTTGCAAGACTTGCGAAGAGCTCTAAATGTTGGTAATAAAAAAAATTCCATTATTCTGCATCAAATCCGCAAGCTCTTATCAGTGTTAAAAATTAATGCTCATATTATTGATAAAGATTTGACTAGATTGGTGGATATTTTTGAGTCTATTTAATAAAAAAGTATGCTTTCAAATACTTATAAATTGGTCAATACCATTAAATATGACTCAGTACTATTATTCTCTTAATACTGGGACCAACAAGGAAGTGCATTCACTGAAGATCAGAAGCTCAAAGCAATTGAATCCACACTTAAATTTTCCCCTTTCAAAAAACTTATCTATACGCAATTAATGATTAACAATAATACATATTACACTCCCTCTATTTTGAATAAATGCAGTCCCAACATTTCTCCATCCTGCCCATGCTGTTCCTCTCCCCAAGCCAATATCATACATGGACTATGGTTTTGCAAACACACACACAAGCTTTGGTGCTCCTTGAAAGTACATTTATAAAAAATGGGATATCATAAATCGACTCTTTCTTGGGAACTAGTGATTCTTCACATCACAGACCTCAACATTTCAAAGCTGATTTACCATGTCTTATTTACTATGTGTTTACTAATCAAGCTCTATATAATATAAAAATGGTTGGATAACACCAATCTTTCCTGGAATGGATTTAGGAATGCAGCAACTAAATATATATCCTCGCAAAAACTCATTAGAAACATAAATAAACAAGTTTATTATCAGAAAGTTTGGAATCTCATATTTGAGCACATCCTTCAAGACTAGGCCTAAAGCAGAAATATTGAATTAACAAATATTTTATGTACTTGTAGTAATCCTCTGCAAACCATTGCCTCATATCATTTTCTAGTTCACTTTTTTATTTACTACCACACATCTCTGACCTCGATAGGAAGTCAACTTGGTTCTGTTTGCATTCTAGGAGTCCTTGTAGCTGGTTGTCTAAGTAGTACTGTTTTTATATAGTGTATCTAGATTTTATGTATAAGTGGTTTGTTTATAGGTGTTTATGGGAGCTTTACCTGTAATTGTATTGATTTATGTGAATGTCAATCTGTATCTTGTTTGTTTGTTCCTGTTGCAGAAAATATTAAAATTCAATTGAAAAAAAAAACAAGCAGACATTGTCAGTTTCAGAAAAGATACATTGTTACATATTCAGTCTTCCATCATTCAAACATGCTAAGCAGCATAGTGTGGCAGACAGCATTCTTCTACAACACCTGTAGATCCACAGCTCTTGCAAACAATAAGCAGCCATTGTCAATTTCAAAAAGAGTCACTGTTACATAGTTTACCTTCTATCATGCAAACAGACTAAGTGACATTGTGCAGTGGTTAGCATGCCCCCATGACACCAGCAGACTTGTCAATTTCTAAAAATGATATGGTCTTCCATTGCAAAACTAAGCTAAGACAAATTACATGCTAGTCAGCATGCCTAGATGTTAATGAGTCTAAAAAACAGAGCTGTTGCCTAGCTCTCTCTGTGGCAACAGGTGTAAGTTAAGGATATAATACAGGTAAACCAGAGTTTTAATCCAGCAAACTCCAAATTTTAATAATGCTGTTCCACTGTAATATATATTAAAATAAACAATATAAAAAGAATTATACATAAAAATAACTATGTATAGCAGGTAGAGCATACACATATCATATATATAGTATATGTCTGTCATTATCAGTACAGTTATGGTACTAAAATTAAACATTTATTTTCTGAACTTTTATGTCACACACATACATGGTTGATCACTCAACACCTTAATGTGTATGTGTGTGTGTGTGTGTGTGTGTGTGTGTGTGTGTGTGTGTGTGTGTGTGTGTGTGTGTGTGTGTGTATATATATATATATATATATATATATATATATATATATATATATATATATATATATATAAAAACTATTGAGCATGTGTGGCAAACTAGTCTTCAGTTGCTATGAGCCATCTGCACAGTAATGACTGTAAATAATACACCAATTGCTCAGCCTTCCCTTTGGCAAATAGTATTAATTCATGACCTTAATATGAGTGAATCAGGGTTCTAACTAGCACAATCCAAATTGTATTAATGATGTTCCATTTGATTTTTTATAGTAAAGAACAATATAAAGATAATTAGATATAACAATAACTATGTATAGCAGTGGATATCATATGAATTCTATGTGTGACTGAGGGTATACTGACAATTCTGTTTCTGTACTTAAAATTGTCTTTTCTGCCCTGGGATGGACATCATACTTCAGTGATAATGATATACATGTGACTGTATAAACGACGTCCTTGTCATATGGCTTGGAGGTAAATACACCTGGATGAAATTTGATGTATTGTCTATTTTACATAGGTTTGAATCCCACATTGTACAAATTACTTTTATCAGTGTATAAAACCACAAAAATGTGTCCGGTCATAAAATGTATACACTGAAATACATGTCTAAATAGTTTACTTATCTAAGAGGTACAGCAGCATCTAATCCATAAACTAATACCAACTGTCACATTACCCTTCCTAGATTTTAAACTATATTCCTTTCTCTTTGGCAATGTTTCTCTTCGCTTAACATTGTGCAAACACAGTTGGCACACTTATGAGGGTTTACATACTGACGATTAAATGCAAAATCACAAACTGGTAGGAAGACACTTTAACCATTACTGTATGACCTATGTGGACATGCCTGGAGCTAGAAAGGAAGGTTTCCAATTTAGGGCTCAAAGATTGGGTGTAGAGGAGTCCAGAATATTCAATGGACTCCTTGAAAATTGACACAGCCATAGGCTACTGCAGGGGGGCTATACTGAGTCTCAATATAAATTAGAGGCTTGGAATAGTCTTGCTAAGACTGTCTCCAGTGCAACTAGCATTCCACTCACTGGGCACCAATGCAGACACCACTTCAGTGACCTGAAAAGGTGCACACAGGTACAACTCAGCCAATGGCTGGATGAGTTTAGGACTGCTCACATCCCACAGTTGTGTAAGTATACAGATAAAGATACTTTAAATTATACTCAAAGCTAGAGATAGGTAAGACTGGTATGCATAATGCTCTTCTCTTTTTCTCTAATCTTTATTTTACAGTAGGCCAGATTACATTGAATAGTGAAGCCCATGCTGAACATATGGAAAGACTAACAAAAGCAAAAGGTATGTGTGCAGCACAAAATAAGTATTAATGCATTACATGCATTGCTCTTGTATACATTAGTAACAAATTAAGTATGCATATTTTAACTGTAGAATCAAACATACATGCTTCATTCTGTAGCTCAAGGGAATTACAGCAATCAATTGTAATTGTGTATTTCGGTGTTGTGGGCTCAAATTCCACAAGTAACAAATACAAACTAAACTACTAAAAATATTAATTTCAACAAAATTGGCATAAAAGCCATGTTGTTAACTTAATCTGTATTGTCTGAAAAAGCATATGTGCAATATGTGCATATTGCAAAAATTACTTGGAGCAATTCTCAGTCCTAAGTATACTTAACATAAAAGTAAAATTATATTACTATCATTTGTAATTTATTGTATGTGGCATATGATGGTTCTAATTATCTTTTTCGGTTTTTTTTGTCTCTTACCCCAGCCCTTAACCCTCTTTTTTATTTTTTATATGTGTGGTCACAACATTCCGATGTCATCAGTTTCTGACAAATGATAGAATGATTTCTAGCACAGGAAGGTAGACCAATCAGTGAGTCTCAGTCTACCACCCCTCCAACGGCTGCTGCCCCGATGCCCAGCACATCTGAGATGTAACCTGGCAGTACTACCTCAAAAGCCCTTGTGCTACCTGGTCCCTCAACCTCAGGTAGCATTACCCTGCAGCTGGTGCAGCTGTAACCTCCAGGAGTATTTGTTGAGGTGGTGATTTTGTCACCTGCAGGGAGATTCCAGGCATGGTGCATGGGGTTGTAGAAGGTATTGATGGTGCACACCTCAACCATATGGAGAAGATGATCATTGGAATGCTGCAAGGAAAAAAATGGCAAGCAATCTAACAGCAAGCTGATGAAGAGTACAGTGATGACATTTCTGAGGGCTAGGACTAGATTATAATTGTCCCCATGCTTGAAGGGCATGGCATCTGATGTCCCCTCCCTATCCCCAATCATGGTGTCCCCGACTTTTTGTGTCTTTCACCTTCACTGTCTCTGTCTTGTTTGTATGCAACCACTTTCTTATGCACCTGACTTACCTGACCCTGACATACCTACATAGCTTACCCAACAGTCCTTTCTTACTGAAATAAAATAAAAAAACTGGGCACCTGTCCCACAAAATATATCTATCTATATGTATATGTATATATATATATATATATATATATATATATATATATATATATATATATATATATATATATATATATATATATATATATATATATATATATATAAGTTCCCTATTACTTAAGCGAACATTCAATACTGCGAATGTCGCTTTATCGACAGCTAAATGTCGAAAAGGCCAAATCCCAAAGACACGGAACAGCGATTTTTTTTCCTAGGGAAAAAAAATCACTGGGCCGTTTTCGGGACTTTGCCATTTCCTCCACTGTGGTGCGATCTCAGAGTTGGTATATTTAAGTGGAGGCGTGTGGGGGTGGGGGGCAAAGCCCCCCACTTTATTTTGTCTTTGTGGGGGTTTTTTTGTTTTTTTTGTGGACCAGCGATTTGGAAAAAAAAATCACTGTTCCGTTTGTTCGGGCTTTGCTATTTTCAACATTTAGCTGTTGATATAGCAGCGTTGGAAATATTGAGCGTTTGCTTATTTAATCGGGAAGCTATATATATATATATATATATATATATATATATATATATATATATATATATATACATATATATATATATATATCGTCCCATACATAGGTCTCCACTTTGCACATATGCCTTCTTGACACAATTGATTTGGTCCAATTGGCTATACAGCACGATTGTGTTGTCACCCATCCTTGTTGAGGTAACAGTCCAAATTCATCCAATTTTCTATCCATGGTCATTTTAAACTATTGAAGAAATGGATAGCTATGTGTCTTTTCTAATTCCCTCCAACACATTCCTATACTGCTTCCACTTTGGTTTTACCCCTGCTTGCTCCTCATTTCACCACATTCCTATCTATGCCATTTTCCACCTTTAATCTGGTCAAAAAATGGAATCACACACCAGACGCATAAATAAGAAATCCCTAATGAAGCACTTCACTTTTTATCCTCTGCATTTGTGCAGTGTTTGGCATCATGCACTGATGCCAAGCAATGGAGAATGGCTATTCATGTCCTATGTCATGGTGCAGTTACCTCCATGCAATCTTGCTTAAACTCACTGCTCTATAGGATCACACAATTAAAGCAAGTAATCATACTCAAATTGCATTTATTTGGACTAATGAATGTATAACACTACAAATTCATATGTGTACTGTTGACCTAAATCAATTGATTGATGGTCATTATTAGGCACTACTTCGCTATAATCATTGCCTCTCACATTTAATTATGTATGCCATCTTGATAAAATAATTACAAAAATTAGATTGAGCTGGATTTGAACCCTGTTTCATTTCTGCTAAAATATAAACTCAATGATGTTACACTTGCTGTCACAAAAAGGCTAGGCAACAGTTGTTTTTATTACACATAGCATTGTCCAAAGTGTTGACTGCCACGCCTCTACACTTAATGTCTGCACGGAAGAAAGCAAACCAATGGACATATTACTATTTTCCCATGTTTGCTCATTGCTTAACTCTGTGCAAATGGGGAAGGCAATAGTACTTCATGTTTTAAAAATTATGACACAACATTTTCCTGTGTAAAATACAGTATGAACACCACAGTATCTGTCAGCTATTTCTAGCATAGCTTATATGCATAAATACTTCTCAAGTTCAAGTTGTAGTTAATGTAAATCTTGCATGTGCAAACACTTCGTCATTGATCTTGCAAGACGATTTACTTACCGGTGGTCTGTGGAAATAGCTGACTGGCATGTATTAGTATGTTTAATGCACAGTTAGTCTTCAACCCATTATAATCCATGTAAAACACAACAAAAGGGAAGGCACTTCTAACTAACTAAAAACATATTCAGACTCATTTCAGCCCTGCACTCATTCACTTCAAAATGGATATTTCAGTAGTAGTTCACAAATGTCAGCTACACTACAGAAATAAACAGCATAACCATTTTGTTACATCATCTGAAGCAAAGCTGTATACTGACAATACACATTCATATTGCCCTATACATATATTAATGTAGAAATGAACTCATCATAAATATGAACACAAACACATACACAGTTACATTCATGCTGACAACAAAATGTGTGTGTTTGTGTGTAACTATAAGTGCGTAATGTGCACAACATACTAAGAAATGGGCGCATATGTCTTACTTCTGCTACATGCAATCCTGACAGCATTGTGCATCTACTTTGAGAAACTGTCTTTTAAAATATACCTGCATATTGGAAACACAACAGAAAATACAAAGTCCACATTTTGCATACCAGACTCATAACAGCATGTGTTACCCACATCATATAATAATGATGGTATCATCTATGAAGACCACTATGACAAGGCAACAGCGTACTGTAGGGATGGTGCAATTATTGACTACTGTGTTCGGTGGAGGGGAACAAAATACTTGCATGTAGGTTAATTTATTTATTTATTTGACATTTGGTTACCGGGAAAGTCTGACTGGGTAGAATACCCATTTTCAGCAGAGGCCCGGGGAGCAAAGCTCCATTATACAAGTGTCAAAAATATTAGCATATAATAGAAAGCATATCATTACAAACAAAAAACAGTGAGGTAATTCTACATAGTAAAATAACAAAATATAAAACATCATTAAAAAACATCATACCCAGAAACAGAAGACATACATATTTTTAAACATTTACTAGAAAGATTAATGGGCATGCTAGTCATGTTAGCACTTTTCATAGTTTATTAGGTGTCATATATACAAATATTCACAGTGTCAATGATAAAACAAAATATGACAGAAAATCTAATATCTTAGGAGTTACAACATTCTTCAGTATATGGATTACATAGATGGTATTCAAAGGAGGGGGGAGACTGTGCGATTGGTCTGACAAACTGCATATTGTAGAGAATGCAACAGTAGTTGGAGATTATTAGTAGGAAGTAGAATTCTGGAAGAAAGCAATAGAGTAAGATGTGTTTTAGTTAGAGAATCAGTAAAAGAGGGTGGCTACAAGTTGCTGATAAAAGAAGGTGGGTAAAAAAAAAGAACAGGGGAAGTTGATAATGGAGAGAGGTCAGAGAGTATTAATGGAAAAGGTGACTGCAGTGGTGGTAAGGTAGCTGCAATGGTTGCAATAGAGATAAGAGTGAGTGACAAGTGACTGGAAGAGGGTAGGAAAGGGCTAGAGTGAAATAAAAATGAGGTGGATAAGAGTAAGTAGGGAGAAGGAAGAAAAGAAAGTAGTGAGGTAGATGAGTGGCATGATAGTAACAAAGAATTCAGCCTGGTTTTATGCAGGGAATAATATTTGACTTAACACAACAGCCACGCTATGTGTGTGTGTCTCTATGTATGTGTAAGTATATGTGCATAGTCAGAAGGACATAACTCTGTATGCTACTTATAGCAATCCAGTCACATGCAGAACAAATGTTTTGACAGTCTTACATGCCTACACAGCTATTTCATACAGGCCTCCCAACATTTTGAAACAAACATACACTGCTTATGTCATCACATATAAATTATTGTCTGACACTATGAATGCTAGACTTGTGCTGTGGTGCTTGCATTAGATACTGTGTTTTGTAAATAGTTTATTTTTATTTATTTATTTATTTATTATTTATTTATTTTACATTTGTTGACTGGGCTAGTCTAACTGGATACATGTCCATTTTCAGTAGAGGCCCGGGGAGAAAAGCTCCAACACAAATACACAATATACTATAAATGTTGCTACAGTTTGAGCTTGACACAACTGTTATTAAAAAAAGTCAAATACTGTTGTAGCAGTACAAGCTTGATGCAGCTGTTATTAAAAAAAAGTAAAATACTAATGGTGAGCATAATGCAAATAGTAAAGGTAATATACAAAAAGTTGTTTACTTTATACATATATACATAGAATTAAATTGGAAAACATGATTTATATGAATTGCTAAGGAGAAGTCAGAAGTTAGTGCAGTTTAGTAATAGGTGAAAAGTATACATAGGTATAAAGTAAGAAAGTTAGTCACAGTTAGTACAACGGCATAACCAATGAGTACTAAGAAATAGTTTTAGTTTCTGTTTGAAAAGTGTTATTGAGGATAGATATAGAAGTTCAGTGGGAAGTAGGTTCCAGTGTTTTCCTACAGAATTAGAGAACAAAGAATCACCTGCTAAGTTGTTTGATCTGCTAGTACTAATAAGTAGTGTATTAGAGAAACGTAGATTCTTAAGATTGTTGTAGGGGGTAATGACAGTAGTGAGTATATGTGTATTGGTGGGGTGATACAGGCTCTTATGGGTAATAGCAAACTGGTGAAATAGAAGCTGATTTTGGAACTCTAGCCATCCTAATTGTTTTAGGTTGCTACAATGATGAGTTCTAAAAGGAGATCCAGTGGCAAATCTAGCAATATTATTATAGGAAATTGCCAGTTTGTTGAGGTTGTTTTTTGAAAGATTAGTGTATATAGATGAAGCATAGAGTAGAGAGGAGATTAAATGAGTTCTGGCTATAGCGGTCCTAGCTAATGGAGTAAGAAAGGGTTTGATTCTATAGAGGGATCACAATTTCTTGTTGACTGTTTTATTGTACTGTTAATGTGAGTACCAAAGTTAAGGTTGCTATCTATAGTTATTTCTAAAAGTTTGGTGGTTGGGTCAGGAGATATGAGAGTGCTGTTCTTAGATATGAGTGTGAAGTAAGCAGGGGTTGACTTACGGGTTGGAGTAAAAAGTAGAAGTTTAGTTTTTTTAGGGTTCAGTAGGAGGCAGTGGTTTAAAAACCATTGTTCTACTGTATTAAATGCTTTTTTGGTAAGGGACTGTAGCTCAGAAGGAGAATTAGCCGAACAAATTATAGTGGATCGTCTGCATATTGAATACAGGTTGCATGAGGAATTGCTAAGTGGAGGCCATTAATAAAAATGGAAAATAGCAGTGGGCCTAATATGGAGCCCTGGGGAACACCAAGGGAAATGGGGAGGTGTGTAGATAGAGTGTTGTCCCATAGTACAGCCTGTTGTCTGTTGTCTAAGTAAGATTTGAACCAGTTTAAGGCTAAAGGTTCAAGAGAAAGGGATTTAAGTATATCTATAAGGAGCTGGTGATTAACCATGTCAAAAGCTTTAGATAAATCTATGAAGACTGAAGAGGAGAGAATATTGTTGTTATGGTTTTTGTTTATGCAGTCTGTAAAGGAAAGAAGTGCAGTGGTGGTACTGTGGTATGGTCTAAATCCATGTTGACAGTTGGCGAGTAAGTTATTTTGGATAAGATGGTTAAGTAGTTGCTTATGGATGCATTTTTCCATTATTTTTGCCAGTGGGGAGAGTAAAGCTATTGGACAATAGTTTGAACAGTCATTGGAGTTACCACCTTTATGTAGGGGGATGATGTGAGAGATTTTCCAGATAGATGGGATGGTTCCTTCTCTTATGGTTCTGTTTATCAGTATGGAAATGGGGAGGGCTATGGCTTTGGCTCCTTTTAGCAGGTATTCTGCTGGTAGTTGGTCAGCAAGGGGGTGGTAGGTTTTAGTTTTTGGGGAAGAGAGCTAATAAAGGAAGTAGAAACAGATTGTAACTGAAATGATGGAAGTGGGCAAGTAGGTGAGGTTGCTAGATTAGAGGTACTTGGAGATAATTGACTAGCCAGAGTTTGGATGGCATCTGTAAAAAAAGAATTGAAGGTGTTGGCAGCTTGTGTTGGATTGTCACGGTTGGATCCTTGGGGGTTAGGTCCACTAGACTGGCCTGGGTGTAGTACTTTGTTAATGCGAGACCAAAACTTTTGTGGATTCTTTTGGTGAGTTTGTTGTAACTGGAAGTAAACGTTTTTTTATCTAAGAGGATAGCTTTTTTTTGTTGTATTTCTAAGTTGTTTAAAGTATTGGTGGTCTGTAGAATTCTTAGTAGTGCGTCATTTAGCCCAAGATTTGTGTCTAAGGAGGATTTTTTTGTCCAGTAGCTATTGTGAGCCATGGGGCAGGTTTAACCTTGTTTCTAATGGAGCATGATGGGGCATGGTGGTCAAGGATGGCTAAGAATGTGGAATTAAATTATTCCACTGTTTCATCTAGCAGGAGGGATTTTAGTGGTAGCCAATTGCAGTGTTTAAGTTCTAATTGGAATAGTTCTGGGTTAAAATGTTTTTTAGTCTGTAATGTCCTAAATGTATTTGGGTAAGTTATGTTGGTTTTGTGTCTGATGATATATGTTAGTGAGTGGTCACTTAGATCATCAGGGAGGGTTCCTACTATGTATGTTTGAAGAGGAGAATTAGTAAGAATCCAGTCTAAGGTGCTTTCTTTGTTATTGGTTTTATTGATCCTGGTTGGGGAGGTGATGGCTTGTGAGAAGCCATATAGGTTAATATGGGTGGTAGAATGTAAAGTACTACAGGACTTGTATACACAGTTAGGTAAAGTTTCTAGTCTCACTGCAGTCAGCTGGTGTGGGTCTGTGTGTGTATTTGTCTTCAGTTAGTTCATATTCTAGAGACCATTTCAGAACAGCTTGTAAGATACACCTATTCTCCTCTTGTTCTCATCAGAACTGCTGATGTCATCATCTATAAAGTGTTGTCTGACACTATGAAAAACAGACTTGTGCTGTGGCACTTGTGTTAAGTACTATATTCTGTACATAGTTAGGTATGGGTTCTAAACTCATTGCAGTCAACTGGTATATCTATGTGTGTTCAGTATGGTGCCAAACTTTAGAATGGCATGTGAGTCAACAGCTATGTCAGACATTCCTCTGAATAACCTCTTGTAACATACACTGATGATGTCTTCCTGAATAAAGTGCACTCTGACAGCAGTCAAATCAAAGTTGTGTTATGGCAGCAATGTTGAATACTTTGTTCTATAGCTTCTGTAACTAGATATTTAGGGGTTCTAATCTGACAGGCAGGCAACTTGAGTGTGTATACATTCAAATAATATTTCTGAGACAATTTTACACTGAGATGTGACTCCACATCCATGGCAGGCACTCTTCCCAACATGTTCCTCTCAGCATACAATGATAATATCATACTCTATAAAGTGCAACATGACAGTGTTAAAGTCAGACATATGTGGTGGTACTAGTGTTACATTGTATGTAATTCATCTTCTATGACTATACAGGTGGACTGTTCAAATCAGAACCAGTCTACTGTTGTGTGTGTGGTTGCTGGTACATTATGGCCATTGTATGAGCTTCTGAATTGCTTTTCATTTCACTGCCTCTTAGGAGAATATTTAATGTAGCTTCATGCATCCAACATCCCCTTGTTCCCTCTTGTTACATGACATCCTTCCTGCAGAAGAGTGTAGGATGTCTTCATCTCAAAGAAGCATATACACATCATGAAGCAGAGTCCTTCCATGAACCTCTGCAAGCTATCTCCAGACCACTTGATGTGTGATTGCTAATTTTCTCATGAGGAGGTGCACGTGTCACGTATGGACAGAGGCAGTATGTAATGCAATCAAATACACTAATACGCACATAGACTTGCTATCTTCCATCATATAGATGTAGAGAGTTTGGTTTTAATGGCATAATAATGGATAAGATTTTATGTGATGCTGGCCATTAGCTTAGTAATGTCTTATGACCCTATGAACATTTCACATGTTAATGTTGCTGTTTTCGACATGTGCTTTGTTGAGGATTTAATGTACTTTAGGCCTACAAGAGGGTAGTACAATCTGTGATATGACGTAATGTATTGATAAACACTGCTGCCATTTAAATACATCTTCCTTCCATTACAGCTGTAGTAATATATAAAATAAAAAAATGAAGAAAGGAAAAAGAACTTGAAAAACAAATTTCCGATTTGAGCGCTTTTGTTCTTTATTTATCGAACTTCATCAGAAATCATTCAGTATCAAATATGAGTGAATAAAAATTAAAAAGTAAACAGCTGAAAATACAAGAGAGAATGCTCTGCCCACAGTGTGGATGTCATAAGCTATCTATTCCATTTGAGTAAACATTTTAAGTTTAAATTACTGTTCAGTCCAAGGGGGTGTGTCAGCATGCACCCTGACTTGCCACTGTAGTTCCTATACCTCAAGCAAGTTATTACTGTCACCAAAAGGCACAACTTTCTTAAGAACTGAAAAATTAAAACGTGAAAACTGTTTTTTTGTTTAGTGTTCAGTAGTGCCTCTTGGATAGTTTTATCATACAGCTGTAGTAATATGCCTCCTAAGAACTGTTGACATGGGATGATACTATGTATATTGCTGGCTTTGTAAGGCATGTGTTTTTGTAGTGGAACAGATCAACATTCAACACAGTTCTCATTCAACCATCACAGTGGCACCTGCAGCATGTCACATGTGTGCGTGTATTTACCTATCATTAAATGCTTTGTGACATACAGCAATATAAATTCATACTGATTACATGGGCATTTAAGTATTGTTTCACCTACATGTTGTAGAGCTGTGATATACACAAAAATAACACATGCTTTCATTCAATTGTAGCCTTGTGGAATTTATTGTGTGTGCAATTGTGTTGCTATTCCCAAGGATTATTGATGTGGTCACCAGCACCATTGTGTGACTATCAACACATGTCAGTAACCATTCTGCATGAGCCACAACCAACTCAGTTGCAATGTGTTCTTATGTGGTATCAGGATTCTCAAACAAAGTGTTCCAATGAAAAACATATAGACATATGTTGTGCAATTGATGTAATTACGTGCCATTGGTAGAGATGTATGCCTGTGTGAACAGTACCACTGTGTGGCATGTGATGCATAACCAAGGTTGTATTTGGAGGTGTTTTCACAAATCTTTTATTGAAATACGTTTGAAATGTTAGGGGAATACACTAAGCACAGAGCTGTTTGTAGATGCCACCAGCCATACTCTACTGGAAATGTTTGTGGATGCCACCAGCCATACTCTACTGGAAACAATACGCAACTGGAAACAATAGACAACCAACCAGCCATACTCAACTGGAAACAATAGACACTCTGTTAGCTGACAGTTTGTCTCACACTTCACCCCCCATCCAAAAAGGCCATCAGCCAGAGTATACATGCAAACAATACTCAGTTTATTTTCTGTGGAGAGCATCTCATCTGTGCAGTCTCTACGCCTAATAACACAGGGTCAATGGGCCATGACAACATCTCAGGTTGCTTATGCCATTATTTAAAACCTGACCTATCAGACAGCTGGATCCCTACTTAAACCTCCTTCAGACAGACAATGTTCTTTCAGACAGGTGTGCACCAACAATCACTTATCTGAACAAGTGGGGGACCATCACCTGCTACATGGAATTATACAACCATAATCCTGACTCCTCTCACCTGTGAGCCAGAGCAACAACTCACCAAGGATCTTATCAAAAAGAACATAAGAAATCTCTTGACTGCATACCAAACCTGTTTTTTATTTGTTAAGGCTACATCATGTCTGTTAAATCTGGTTGATGTCTTGAATAAGGTCACCAAGGGCACAAATGAAGAATAAATAGACTGTCATCCCACATAACTTGAAATGGCTAAGGCATTGAACAAAAATCCACTGTCTCAAGCGGGCATCAACACGTATGTCACCAAGTGGTTAGAAAAATGGATCACACTCGGTTCATAGGTAGGTACTAGGCTATTGGCCCTAGGGCCTATATAAGCCTAGCCAAACAGTACCCTGGCTTTTGCCACCCAAGAAAATTATTTCCTGTGCCCCTGTTAAGAAGAGCCACAGAAGTGATTGCCGGGGTGAATTTCCTATCTCCCATCCAATCATCATGATTTTTCTTGAAGAGTGCTAATGAGGAGCTTTGTTTGATATAGATAGGTAGGGACACATAATGTCAAAGTGTGTGAAGTCACTTCTAGCTAGAGTTCAGTGACCTGGTCTGTACCTCAGGGTTCTGTGCTAGGCTGTTTCCTGTTCATTATTAAAGTCACAGAAGTTAAGACAAGCTTAGACATTATTTGTCTAACTAGCTTTGTGGATGGCTATAAATTGCAGACAATCATTAAATCCAAGAACGCTATTGATATGCAGCAGAAAGTATCAACACACAAAATGGGATTGTTGTCAGACCCTTGGAGACACACTAGGTGAACAAAAAGCATGATTATTTCCTTTTGAAAGGGAATACGCAAGCTAACTACAATATAGACAGCGCTCCTCTATGAGCAGACCAAGTGGTATGTATCCTGGTCAGGTAGATAGTAAGCAAAACTTCTACCAGCATGTGACCATAGTTGGGACACATCCCTTGTATATGGCACAAATCCTAAGTATGGGCAGGGCATCCACATCAAGGGACATTATAGTTCCATTGTTCTCAGATATAGATATGTATCTTTATATCTATATATATATATATATATATATATATATATATATATATATACATACATATCTCTCTCTCTTGCTCTGTCTCTCTCTATATAAATATATATATATATAGAGAGAGAGAGAGAGAGAGAGAGATACACACACATATACACATATACACACACACACGTATATATATATATATATATATATATATATATTATTTATTTATATATATATATATATATATATATATATATATATATATATATATATAATGCACACACACACACACACACGCATGCATGCGCATACTTGCGCACGCACGCACACACACACACACACACACACACACACACACACACACACACACACACACACCATAATAGGGAATTCTAAACTTGATACTTATACTACAGTGGATTATTTGTTGTTAGCAAATGCTAGCAACAATGTACATTTGTTGCTAGCATTTTATAGACCTTGTGGAGGAAGCGCATATAAATTGAAACTGCAGAAAATGCAGGCTTATCTTATTCTCCTTTCTACTGTCCTACAAAGCATTAACTTTCAGAAAATAACAACACTATATTGCTAAGGGGCAAAACTACACAAATGTGGACAGTAGTCACTAATGGAAACTGTGCAAGATGAAGTTAAGGTCAGTAAAGCTGACCAACAGCAGTGTGGTACCTCCCAGTTTGCACTATGCACCTCAAGAACACTGTAGAGAAATAAATAAGAGTGACCAATAATAAACATCAATTGGCATGAATATGTATCTACAAACAAGAGCAACATGCAGCTCTATTGCTGGAGGTTAAGCCAGCATCAGACAGTAGATACCCAAGACTACAATTTTTGGGTCAGCTTCACTTTTCAGCTGTTGAAAGGAGGAAACGGCTTAAATAAATTTTCTCTAAGGCTTGGATTTAGCTTTGGAGCAAACAGTATTGCCTTTCTCTTTCTCTTTCTCTCTCTCTCTCTCTCTCTCTGTCTGTATGGTCAAAGGTACTTACACACTGTGGAGTTCTACCATGTCACATTGCCCATGTGTACCACAGTAGTGAGCACTGTCCACCATCAAAGAAAAGCACAATATTAATGACACCCACAATATACATCA
Source organism: Protopterus annectens (assembly GCF_019279795.1). Lineage (NCBI taxonomy): Eukaryota > Metazoa > Chordata > Ceratodontiformes > Protopteridae > Protopterus > Protopterus annectens. The sequence goes on from NC_056726.1 coordinate 1,655,859,831, forward strand.
ACTATCCTAGAGAACTTCTCACCAAAGGTATCCCCAGTAATGCAGTTATTTATGTCTTAAGAAGTTAAAACTAGGCTATCCAACTGATACTTCAACAGAAGAAAATATGTGTCACAGAAATAGCAGCAAAAACTTTAGATTGCATGGGACAGTCGATCAACCTTTACAGCATCATAGAGTGTTACTAGGCTTGCAGTCCAAAGGGCAATTGAGGAGGCTAGCTCAAATGCACAGTTGTCCCAAAGTGCTGTCTGGTTATTGATTTCCTCAAGGTCACAAAGTAGGTAAATAAGGACTGATAGAATCAAACTGTGTACTACAGGATTAGCCACTCACAGCCTTAACCCTCTGCACTAACCCCTAGACTATCCATGAGGAATACAAGGATGCATTGCCTGTCTACATCCCCTAAGGCACCATGCAGAAATGCATATTTGTTTGTCACATGGGCAACAAAAAGAACATCCAATGGCAACCAAACTTTCTTGTAATACCATGCCCCATCTGCTAGTCATGTACCAAATGAGAGCTTGTGACCTCCTCCATAATATAAAACAGTATAAACTGTAAATTATATGTTAATAAATGGAAACCAAAGCTAACAAACCCACATCTGAATGAATCCACTGTGGGTGGCAGTGCTCTTAGCACCATGTAGTAAAACTTTAAAACATTTAAGATACATAATGCTTTGTACTGTTGGTGGTAGTGCTCTTAGCACCATGTAGTAAAATTTTAAAACATTTAACATACATAGGTTCATAGGTAGGTTCTAGGCTATCAGCCCAAGGGCATATGTAAGCCTAGCCAACAAGGTGCCTTGGCTTACACCACCCAAGAAAGTTATTTTCCTGTGCCACTGTTGAGCAGAGACACAGACATGATCCCCGGGGTGTATTTCCTATTTCCATTCCACTCATCAAGATTTTTCTTGAAGAGTGCAAATGAAGAACTTTGCTTGACATAGATGGTAGCCTGTTCCAGAGTATGGGAAGTCTCTGGGACAGGAATCTATCCCTCCAGCATGTCCTGTTTATTGTTGTGACTAGGTTTAGGTCCCTAGAGTGTGTAGCTCGGATGGATTGGGATTTCTTTAGGTGTAGCATTTCCAACAGCTCTGGGTTTGACATAGCTTTATATGTTATGCAGAGATCACCTCTGAGTAGGCGATATGCTACTGAGTAAAGCAGGAGTTTTTGAGACAGTCAGTGTAGGACATTTGTTTGAGGCCAGTAATCCTCTTTATGAGGTACGTCTGTGGCCTTTCCAGCTGCTGCAGATGTCTTGTGAGGTACATTCCAAAAGGGGTGTTGTACTCTATAATGGGTCTAATGAGTGTCAAGTAGAGGGGAACAATGACCTCTTTTTTCCTAAATGAGAAGCCTTTTATGATGAGGTGTGCCACATAGAAGGACTTCCTGAATACTGTGGCAATGTGACTATAAAATGAGAGACTACTGTCCACCTGCGTCCCAAGGTTTCTTATCACACATTCAATGTTAATTAGATTGCTGCCTATGTGGTAGTTCATGGTTACAGAGTTTTTACCAAAGGGGATGACACTGCACTTTTTGGCATTGAGCTTGAGGCCATGGCTCTGACACCAGGCATCTGTCTCAGCGAGGCCCTTCTGTAGGATGTCCACATCATTTGGGGACTTGACTATGGCTCCTAGTTTGCAGTCATCTGTGAACTTCATTAGCCAGAGGCCTTCTGTGTTAGCCTGTACTTCAGAGAAGTAGATACCAAACAGGAGAGGTCCCAGGACTGAACCCTGTGGTACTCCACTTGTCACTGGTTTGAGGTCAGATTTGGAGTCTGCAACTTTTACAGGGTGAGTTTTGTCAGTGATCCAGTTGGCAACCCATCTTGTGACATAGGGATTTATACCTAATGTAGTGAGTTTAGCTATAATTCCAGAATGGGGGATGGTGTTGAAAGCCTTGGCAAGGTCAAGATAGGCTGTGTGGACCACCTTACCCTCATCTACGGCTTTGGTGACTGCCTCAATGAAGTCAATCAGGTTCAGGAGGCATGATCTGCCTTTCACAAATTCAAACTGGGTGGGATCCAGAGTTTGGAGGTTACCAATGGCTTTGTTTATTAGTTCCATAATGATACATAGTTTCCATGGCTGTGCAGACCAGGCTCGTTAGGCTAATAGGGCGATAGTTCACAAGATCAGTGGTGGCTCCCCCTTTGTGGAGTGGGATAACTGTTGCTGTGTGCCATTCAGTGGGCACAAAGCCTAATGTGAGGCTATTATTGAACATGGTGCTTAGGTGGGGAGCCAGTTCCTTCTGAAGTTCGTGTAAAATGCAACATGGGATGTTGTCCGATCCCATGGATGCTGTGTTTTTGGCTTTAGAGAGTGCAGCTTTTACCTGCATAGTTGTGATTACAGGGACTCTGCATTCTTCCTTTATAGATATCGTCCCTTTAGGGGGTGAGGGGGGGTAAAGTTAGCAATTAACCTATCTGCCAGGATGTTAGCAATATCAGTTGCTTCTGTAATTTTCGTGCCATTGTGCTGTAACTCAGAGCAGACCTGGGTCTTGCCATCGAGATTTTTGACATAGCTATAGAATTCTTTGTGGTTGTCCTTAGAAATAGTGGTGATTTTGTTTTCGTAGCTAGCTTTGGAGGATCTTATAAGGGATCTCAGCTTCTTACTGAGGCTAACCAGGGAGCTCCTCAACTCATGGGATTTTATTCTCTTTTGTAATAGTTTCTTCATTCTATTGTACAGTTTGTTTATGGCAATGGATCACCAGATTGGCTTCCTTTTTTTGGAGGATAGCGTCTTAGTTCTGTTTGGGATAGGATCCATGCACTAGTGTAAGTGCTTATAGAGTGCATTTGCGTAGGATTCAGCATTTGTAACTGTATTGTCCATATGCATGGGTGTCATGAAGTTCACCACTTTTGTATTAAGAAGTATGAAGTTGGCTTTGGAGAAATTATTTTTGTGGTGTGGCTGTGCATAATGTGCTGTGCGTTGGGTGGTGGTGCTCTTAGCACCATGTAGTGAAACTTAAAAAAATGTAAGATACATAATGCTTTCTACTGTGGGTGTCTTAGCACTTAGAACCATGTAATAAATCACTTAAGGTACATAGTGCTTTGTACTGTGGGTGGCAGTCCTCTTAGCTCCATGTAGTAAAACTTCAAAACATTTAAGATGCACAATGCTTTGTCCTGTGGGTGGCAGGCCTCTTAACAACATGTAGTAAAACATTTAAGAAACATAATGCTTTGTGCTGTGGGTGGCAGTGCTCTTAGCACCATGTAGTAAAACTTTAAAACCTTTAAGATACAAAATGCTTTGTACTGTGGGAGACAGTGCTATTAGCACCATGTAGTAAGACTTTAAAAAAATTAAGATATATAATGATTTGTGCTGTGGGTGGCAGAGCTCTTAGTACCATGTCGTCAAGCTTTAAAACATTTTAGATAGATAATGCTTTATGCTGTGAGTGGCAGTACTCTTTGTACTGTATAGTAAAATTTTAAAATATTTATGATACACATTGCATTGCACTGTCTGTGGCAGAGCTCTTAGCACCACATAGTAAAACTTTAAAACATTTAAGATACATAATGATTTGTACTGCAGGTGGCAGTGCTTTTAGCACCATCTAGTAAAACTTTAAAAAATGTAAGATTCGGAATGCTTTGTGCAGTAGGTGGCACTGCTCTTAGCACCATGTAGTAAAACTTTAAATCCTTTAGGGTACGTAATGCTTTATGCTGTGAGTGGCAGAGCTCTTAGCACCATTTAGTAAAACTTTAAAACTTTTAAGATACATATTGCTTTCTACTGTGGGTGTCTTAGCTCTTAGAACCATGTAGTAAAACACTTAAGATACATAGTGCTTTTTGCTGTGGGTGGCAGTGCTCTTAGCACCATCTAGTAAAACTTTAAAATCTTTAAGATACAAAATGCTTTGTACTTGGGGAGGCAGTGCTATTAGCACCATGTAGGAAAACTTAAATCATCTGAGGTACATACTGCTTTGTACTCTTGGTGGCAGTGCTCTTAGCACCATGTAGTAAAACTTTAAAACCTTTAAGATAAATAATGTTTTGTGCTGTGGGTGGCAGTGCTCTTAGCATCATCTAGTAAAACTTTAAAACCTTTAGGATACAAAATGCTTTGTATTGTGGTTGGCAGTGCACTTAGCACCATCTAGTAAAACTTTAAAACATTTAAGATACAAAATGCTTTGTGCTGTAGGTCAAAGTGCTATTAGCACCATGTAGTAAAATATTAAAACATTTAAGATGCATGATGCTTTGCACTGTGGGTGTCCTTGCTCTTAGCACCATGTAGTAAAATATTAAAACATTTAAGATACATGATGCTTTGTACTGTGGGTGGCAGTGCTCTTAGCACCATGTAGTAAAACTGTAAAACCTTTAAGATACAACATATTTTGTACTATGGATGGCAATGATATTAGCACCACCTAGTAAAACTTTAAAACCTTTAAGGTACATAATGCTTTGTGCTGTGGGTGGCAGTGCTCTTAGCACCAATTAGTAAAACTGTAAAACATTTAAGATACATAATACTTTGCACTGTGGGTAGCAGTGTTCTTAGCACCATGTAGTAAAACATTAAAATCTTTAAGTTACAAAATGCTTTGTACTGTGGTTGGCAGTGCTCTTAGCACCATGTAGAAAAACTTTAAAACATTTAAGATACATAATGCTTTGTACTGTGGGTGGCAGTGTTCCTAGCACCATGTATACAAATTTTAAAAGACTTAATATACATAATGCTTTGTACTTAGGGTGGAAGTTTTCTTAGCACCATGTAGTAACATTTTAAACATTTAAGATACATGATGCTTTGTACTGTGGTTGGTAGTGCTCATAGCACCATCTAGTGAAACTTTAAAAAACTTTAAGATACATAAAGCTTTGTACTGTGGGTAGAATTGCTCTTAGCACCTTGTAGTAATCTGTAAAACTTTAATATACATAATGCTTTGTACTGTGGTTGGCAGTGCTCTTAGCACCCTGTAGTAAAACTTTAACATACATAATTCTTTGTAGTATGGGTTACAGTGCATTTAGCACCATGTAGTAAATTTAAAAACATTAACATACATAATGCTTTGCACTGTAGGTGGCACTGCTCTTAGCACCATGTAGTAAAACTTTAAAACATTTAACATACATAATGCTTTGTACTGTGGGTGGCAGTGTTCTTAGCACCATGTACCAAAACTTTAAAACATTTAAGATACAAAATGTTTTGTGGTGTGGCTGGCAGTGCTCTTAGAACCATGTAGTAAAACTTTAAAAGTTTTAATGTACATAATGTGCTGTGCATTGGGTGGTGGTGCTCTTAGCACCATGTAGTAAAACTTAAAAAAAATTATGATACATAATGCTTTCTACTGCGGGTGTCTTAGCTCTTAGAACCATGTAATAAATCACTTAAGGTATATAGTGCTTTGTACTGTGGGTGGCAGTCCTCTTAGCTCCATGTAGTAGAACTTCAAAACATTTAAGATGCACAATGCTTTGTCCTGTGGGTGGCAGGCCTCTTAACAACATGTAGTAAAACATTTAAGATACATAATGCTTTGTGCTGTGGGTGGCAGTGCTCTTAGCACCATGTAATAAAACTTTAAAACCTTTAAGATACCAAATGCTTTGTACTGTGGGAGACAGTGTTATTAGCACCATGTAGTAAGACTTTAAAAAAAATAAGATACATAATGCTTTGTGCTGTGGGTGGCAGAGCTCTTAGTACCATGTCATCAAGCTTTAAAACATTTTAGATAGATAATGCTTTATGCTGTGGGTGGCAGTACTCGTAATATATAGTAAAATTTTAAAATATTTATGATACATATTGCATTGCGCTGTCTGTGGCAGAGCTCTTAGCACCACATAGTAAAACTTTAAAACATTTAAGATACATAATGCTTTGTACTGTAGGTAGCAGTGCTCTTAGCACCATCTAGTAAAACTTTAAAAAATTTAAGATTCGTAATGCTTTGTGCAGTGGGTGGCACTGCCCTTAGCACCATGTAGTAAAACTTTAAATCCTTTAGGGTACATAATGCTTTGTGCTGTGGGTGGCAGAGCTCTTAGCACCATTTAGTAAAACTTTAAAACCTTTAAGATTCAAAATGCTTTGTAAGTTGGGTGGCAGAATTCTTAGCGCCATCTAGTAAAACTTTAAAACTTTTAAGATACATATTGCTTTCTACTGTGGGTGTCTTAGCTCTTAGAACCATGTAGTAAAACACTTAAGGTACATAGTGCTTTGTGCTGTGGGTGGCAGTGCTCTTAGCACCATCTAGTAAAACTTTAAAATCTTTAAGATACAAAATGCTTTGTACTTGGGGAGGCAGTGCTATTAGCACCATGTAGGAAAACTTTAAAACCTTTAAGATAAATAATGTTTTGTACTGTGGGTGGCAGTGCTCTTAGCATCATCTAGTAAAACTTTAAAACCTTTAGGATACAAAATGCTTTGTACTGTGTCTAGCAGTGCACTTAGCACCATCTAGTAAAACTTCAAAACATTTAAAATACATAGTGCTTTGTACTTTGGGTCATAGCGCTGTTAGCACCATGCAGTAAAACTGTAAAATATTTAAGATACGTAATGCTTTGTGCTGTGGATGGCAGTGCTCTTAGCATCATGTAGCAAAACTGTAAAACATTTAAGCTACACAATGCTTTGTACTGTGGGTAACAGTGCTCTTAGCACCATGTAGTAAAACAGCAAAACATTTAAAATACATAGTGCTTTGTACTTTTTGTCATAGTGCTCTTAGCACCATGAGGTAAAACTGTAAAATATTTAAGTTATGTAATAGTTTGTGCTGTGGATGGCAGTGCTCTTAGCATCATGTAGCAAAACTGTAAAACATTTAAGATACATAATGCTTTGTATTGTAGGTGACAGTGCTATTAGCACCATGTAGTAAAACTTTAAAACATTTAAGGTACATAATGCTTTGTACTGTGGGTGGCAGTTCTCTTAGCACCATGTAGTAAAACTTTAAAAACATTAGGATAAAAAATGCTTTGTATTGTGGTTGGCAGTGCTCTTAGCACCATCTAGTACATCTTAAAACATTTAAGATACATAATGCTTTGTGCTGTGGGTGGCAGAGCTCTTAGCACCATGTCATAAAGCTTTAAAACATTTCAAATAGGTAATGCTTTGTGCTGTGGGTGGCAGTGCTCCTTGCACCACATAGTATAACTTTAAAAGATTTAGGATACATATTAGGTTGTACAGTGGGTGGCAGTGCACTTAGCACCATGTAGTAAAACTTTACACATTTAAGATACATAATGCATTGTACTGTGGGTGGCAGTTCTCTTAGCACCATGTAGTAAAACTTTAAAATCTTTAAGAAACAAAATGCTTTGTACTGTGGCTGGCAGTGCTTATAGCACCATGTAGTATAACTTTAAAACCTTTAAGGTATATAATGCTTTGTGTTGTGGGTGGCAGTGCTCTTAGCACCACATAGTAAAACTTTAAAAGATTTAAGATACATACTGCTTTGTACTGTTGGTGTCGGAGTTCCTTGCACCATACAGTCAAACTTTATAATATTTACGATACACGATGCTTTGTACTGTGGGTGGCAGTATTCTTAGCATCATCTAGTAAAACTTTAAAACATTTAAGATACATAATGCATTGTACTGTGTGTGGCAGTGCTCTTAGCATCATGTAGTAAAACTTTAAAATCTTTAAGATACAACATGCTTTGTACCGTGGGTGGCAGTTCTCTTAGCACCAAGTATTAAAACTTTAAAACCATTAGGATAAAAAATGCTTTGTATTGTGGTTGGCAGTGCTCTTAGCACCATCTAGTAAAACTTTAAAACATTTAAGCTACATAATGCTTTGTACTTTGGGTGGCACTGCTCTTAGCACCATGTAGTAAAACAGTAAAACATTTAAAATACATAGTGCTTTGTATTTTGGGTGGCAGTGGTCTTAGCACCATGTAGTAAAACTGTAAATTATTTAAGATATGTAATGCTTTGTGCTGTGGATGGAAGTGCTCTTAGCATCATGTAGCAAAACTGTAAAACATTTAAGATACATAATGCATTCTATTGTGGGTGGCAGTGCTATTAGCACCATGTAGTAAAACGTTAAAACATTTAACATACATAATGCCTTGTACTGTTGTTGGCAGTGTTCTTAGCACCATTTAGCAAAACTTTAAAACATTTAAGATACAAAGAGCTTTGTGGTGTGACTGGCAATGCTCTTAGAACCATGTAGCAAAACTTTAAAACCTTTAATGCACATAATGCATTGTTCTGTGGGTGGTGATGCTCTTAGCACCATGTAGTAAAACTTTAAAACATTAAAGTTGCATAATGCTTTGTAATGTGGGAGGCAGTGCTCTTAGCAACGTGTAGTAAAACTTTAAAACCTTTAAGGTACATAATGCTTTGTGCTGTGTGTGGCAGTGCCCTTAACACCATCTAGTAAAACTTTAAAACATTTAACATACATAATGCTTTGTGCTGTTGGTGGCAGTGTTCTTAGCACCATTTAGCAAAACTTTAAAACATTTAAGATACAAAGAGCTTTGTGGTGTGGCTGGCAATGCTCTTAGAACCATGTAGTAAAACTTTAAAACCTTTAATATACATAATGCATTGTTCTGTGGGTGGTGATGCCCTTAGCACCACGTAGTAAAACTTTAAAACATTAAAGTTGCATAATGCTTTGTAATGTGGGTGGCAGTGCTCTTAGCAACTTGTAGTAAAACTTTACAACCTTTAAGATACAAAATGCTTTGTAATGTGGGTGGTAGTGCTCTTTGAACTATGTAGTAAAACCTTAAAAGCTTTAAGAAATAAAGTGCTCTTAGCACCATGTAGTAAAACAGCAAAACATTTAAGATACATAAAGTTTTGTAATTTGGGTGGCAGTGCCCTTAGCACCAAGTAGTAAAACAGCAAAACATTTAAGATATATAATGCTTTGTACTGTGTGTGGCTGTGCTCTTAGTATCATGTAGTAAAACTTGAAAACATGTAAGATACACAATGCTTTGTACTGTGGGTGGCAGTGTTCTTAGCACCATCTAGTAAAACTTTAAAACATTTAAGATACATAATGCTCTGTACTGTGGGTGGCAGTGCTCTTAGGACCATGTAGTAAAACTTTAAAACATTTAAGATACATAATGTTTTGTACTGTGAGTGGCAGTGCTCTTAGCACCATATAGTAAAACTTTAAAACATTTAACATACATAATGCTTTGTACTGTGGGTGGCAGTGCTCTTAGCACCATGTAGTAAAACTTCAAAAATTTAAGATGCATAATGCTTTGTACTTTGGGTGTTAGCGCTCTTAGCCCCATGTAGTAAAACTTCAAAACATTTAAGATAGTATGCATTATGTATCTTAAATGTTTTACAGTTTTACTCCATGGTGCTAAGAACACTGCCACACACAGTACAAAGCATTATGTACCTTAAAGGTTTTAAAGTTATAGTACATGGTGCTATAAGCACTGCCAGCCACAGTACAAAACATTTTGTTTCTTAAAGGTTTTAAAGTTTTACTACACAGTGCAAAGAGCAAACCTCTCCTCTTTAACATTATAACCCTCCTTTTAACTGCTAGCTTCTCTCACCTCTATCCCAGATCAGTCTTCTCCCTCTCAAACTCTCCTGCTGTTATATAGTTTTTGTCCACTAGGTGATACTTTTACCTAGTCCTACCTTCCTCACACCTATCCTATGAATTCATAGCCTAACCATTTCACAGATCCAGGTCTTAGTAGTGGCTGCTGATTATTGTCCCGTTTTTTTTTACTTCTAGTTTCAGTACCCACCTACCCCCCTACTACCCCCCACAACTTTTCCTAAACTTTATACCCACTCACAGCTTTACTTAACTTGCATACACTGCATTTCACTGATTGTTCTTTTGGCTGCTTCTTCCTTCTCTTGTCTCTTCCCGCTCTGTTTGCCCTGCGGGCTCACTCAACTCCCCTACCCTAACCCCAATTCTCACCCACCCCCAGTGGTCCTACACTTATACTTCTAAACCACTCCCTCTTCCCCATTTCATCCAATCTAAAGGTCTCTCTACTTTAGGCTATATAACCAAACCCACCTCACGTCATATCCAATCAAACATCCCTCCTTTTTAGACAGCTGTACCAAACTGTTATCTCTCAACTTGTCTTAATACCACTCCTACATCCCTTCCATTTCCTTTCTTCTAATTTCCACTATGACTACATCAGCTTTCACAACACATTTTAAGCTGTTACTTATTGCCACACTTTTACCTTTTCTAACCTCAGCCTACCTCTTAACTTCCTTTGAACACCCACAATATCTTCAAATCCACCATTCTCCCAAACAAACTACACTAACTCTTACTATCTCACAAAAGCACATAAACATAATGTTTATTCCTAGCTACCCACTAGCAAAATATCACAGATTGACCCACATCAAGTACAATGATCTAAAATCTAAGAAAGCTCTAAACCAAATCTGTAACCTACATAATCCTTTGTGTAGACTTAAAAGCCATTCCTTACAAGATGGTGACATTCACCCTAATCCTGGCCCAACTAATACTTTAGCAACTGAACTTCATAACCCCAGTCCCTCCAGCCCATCTTTCCCTACCAAACATACTAGCTCACTCTATATTGCACATCTCAATATACGTAGCATTAATAACAAAGTTGCACACCTCCATGCTCTTATAGATGTGCACTCTTTTGACATACTGTGCCTTACAGAGACATGGCTAAAACCCTATACCGAAGATACTGAAATTGTCCCACCTGGGTACAATATTATAAGATTAGACCACAGAAATAGGAAGGGTGGGTGAGTAGCTATCCTTTTCAAAAATGGCCTACAAGTTATCTCTTTAGACTATACACCTCTAGAGAATAATGCAGAAATCCTTATTTCCAAATTTCAGCTAAATTCTAGTAAATCCATATACATCATCTGTATCTACTTACCACCTGGTAGATAATAATACCAATATACTCGAGAATATCCTCAGCTCCCTGTCATCATCCTTCCCACAAGAAACTATAATCCTTGGTGATTTCAATATTGACTGGAATATTTTCAGTGCTGAACATTCTACTTCCCATATTAACCTCCATGGCTTTTCACAAATCATTACCTCCCCAACCAGAATAAAGAAACCTAACAAAAAAGAAAGAATCTTGGATTGGATTCTCATAAATAAACACCACCAGACTTATAAAGTAGGAATCTTCCCAGACGATATAAGTGACCACTCATTAACCTTCATAATCAGGCAAAAGATCGATATTTCCTTCACAGCCACATATAGGTCAATACGGTCCAACAAAGACTTTAACCCTGTACTATTCCATAATGAACTTAGGGCATGTGATTGGTCTACCTTAAAGAGACTCCCTCTTGAAGAGGCAGTAAAATACTTTAACACTAAATTCTTAGCCATCCTAGACCAGCATGCACCAAAACGCTCCATAAGAATTAAGTCAAAACCTGCCCCTTCGCTGTCTAAAGATACAAGACAGAAAATCTTACTCAGAAACAAAGCTTGGACCAGGTGGAGAACTACCAAAAGTACTTTAGATCAACTAACATTTAGACAGATGAGAAATGCGACAAAAAAAGCTATACTCTCAGATAAAAAAAAAAAATATTGTCAAATTCAGCAGTCACACCATAATAATCCACAAAAGTTTTGGGCAAGCATTAATAGACTCCTACACCCAGGTCAAACTAGTACACCAACTCCACAAGGTAGTAACCATGAAAACCCTAAGCAAACTGCTAATGCCTTCAATACATTCTTCACAGAAGCTGTTCAATCTCTAGCAAACCAACTAGCACCTGACAGCTCAAGCCTACCTACCTCCATTACTATCTCTCTCCCTACATTTCAACTGCAACCCATCCCAACCCACTTTATCTACAAGCTCATCCTAAAACTAAAACCTTGTACTCCATCAGCTGACCAACTACCTGCAGAATACCTGCAGAAAGCAGCTACAGCTGTAGCCTATCCAATATCCATCCTCATAAACAGAACTATAAATGAGGGAACAATTCCAGTAATCTGGAAAATCTCTCACATTATCCCCCTACACAAAGGTGGGAACTCTAACGAACTTTCCAATTATCATCCTATAGCACTACTATCCCCCTTAGCAAAAATATGGAAAAATGCATTCATAAACAACTACTCAACCATCTAATTCAAAGCAACATACTAGCGGAGTGCCAACATGGCTTTAGGCCATTCCATAGTACCTCTACTGCCCTCCTATCCTTCTCTAACTCCATTAACAATAACAGAAATAACAACATCCTCTCCTCAGCACTTTTTATTGAACTTTCCAAAGCTTTTGACATGGTAAACGACCAACTACTTAAAATTATTGTCGCATCTCTTTCTCTTGATGCACAGGCTGTAAAATGGTTCAGTTCCTACCTTATTAATAGGCAGTAAGCTGTGCTCTGGGAGAATAACCTATCTTCCCACTTACCAGTCACCTTAGGTGTCCCTCAGGACTCCATTTTAGGCCCTCTCCTATTCTCATATTTCATCAATGATCTTCACTTAGCAAGTCCTCATGCTACTTGCATACAATATGCAGACAACTCTACAACTATTTGCTCAGCCAACTCCTCATCTGAACTGCAATCCATACCTCAAAAAAGTGTTTAACATAGTAGAAACATGGTTTCTTCAACGTTGCCTCCTCTTGAATCCAAAAAAAACAAACAAAAAAAAAAAAACAAAGCTCCTTCTCTTTACTCCTACCTGTAAGTCCACCCCAGTAGATTTCTCAGTCACATCTAACAATGGTACACTCATATCACCTGATTTAACAACCAAACTCCTAGGAGTTACAATTGACAACAATCTTAACTTTGATACTCATATTAACAACACAGTAAAAACAGTCAACAAAAAATTGGCTCCCTCTATAGGATCAAACCGTTCATTGCTCCATTAGCTAGATCTACTATTGCCCACTCCCATCTAATCTCAACACTTCTCTATGCCTTTCCTATTTATACTAATCTGTCTAAAAATAATCTTCAAAAACTGGCTAAATCATACAATAATATTGCCAGATTTGCCACTGGAAAACCCTTCAGAACCCACCACTGTCAGAATCTAAAACAACTAGGTTGGCTGGAACTTCAGAATCAGCTTAATTTTAACCAACTTACAATTGCCCATAAGACCCTTTACCATCCTCATAATACTCCAATACTATCCAGCCTGACCACCCCCTATAAAAACCTTAACACCTTACGCTCTGCAAATAAACTACTAGTTTGCACAAGTAAATCCAATAACATGGCAGGTGACTCTCTCTTCTCAAACACAGTTGGGAAAAACTGGAACCTTCTACCTAGTGAACTTACATCACTATCCTCCATAACACTTTCCAAACAAAAACTTAAAATTCACCTTAACACACACTGGCTATGCCCTTGTTGTAACCCTGACTAACCTTTGACTGATTTTTATTAACACTTTTACTTCTACTACCTCTCTTTGACTAAGTTTATTCTCCCTTATTAGCAGAGAAATCAGGAACTGTAAATTAAGTAACCATCTGTAAGATTACTTCTTCAGAATTTATTTTATCTTATGTGATCTCCTAAATTGTATTGTCATATTAAATGAACAGTCAGAATGTATACAAATATGTACTTTGCCTATATTATTGTAACCTTTATTGGTGTTTCAACTATTTTGATTTTTTTCTTTGGAGCTTTTCTACCCGGGCCTCTACTGAAAATGGGCATGTATCCAGTTAGACTAGCCTGGTCAACAAATGTCAAATAAAATAAAATAAAATAAAATAAAATAATAAATGAAATAAAAGATGCACAATGCTTTGTCATGTGGGTGGCAGGTCTCTTAGCAACATGTAGTAAAACATTTAAGATACAAATGCTTTGTACTGTGAGAGGCAGTGCTCTTAGCACTATGTAGTAAAATGTATAATGCTTTGTATTGTTGGTAGCACTGCTCTTAGCACCATGTAGTAAACTTTAAAACTTTAACACATATAATGCTTTGTATTGTGGGTGGTAGTGCTCTTAGCACCATGTAGTAAATCTTTAAAACATTTAACAAATATAATGGTTGTACTGTGGTTGGCAGTGATTTTACCTTCATGTAGAAAAACTTTAAAACATTTAAGATACAAAATGCTTCGTACTGTGGGGGCAGTTCTTTTAGCACCATCTAGTAAAGCTTTAAAATCTTTAATGTACATAATGCTTTGTACTGTGGATGGTAGTGCTCTTAGTATCATGTAGTAAAACTTTAAACATTTAAAATACAAACTGCTTTGTACTGTCGGTGGCAGTCATCTTAGCTTCATGTAGTAAAACTTCAAAACATTTAAGATGCACAATGTGTTGTCCTGTGGGTGGCAGAGCTCTTAGCAACATGTAGTAAAATATTTAAGATACATAATGCTTTGTTCAGTGGGAGGCAGTGCTCTTAGCGCTATGCAGTAAAACGTATAATGCTTTGTACTGTTGGTAGCAGTGCTCTTAGCACCATGTAGTAAACTTTAAAAGTTTAACAAATATAATGATTGTACTGTGGGTGACAGTGCTCTTAGCACCATGTAATAAAACTTTAACAAACATAATTATTTGTACTGTGGGTGGCAGCGCTTTTAGCGTCATGTAGAAAAAGTGTAAAACATTTAAGATACATAATGCTTTGTGCTGTGGGTGGCAGTGCTCTTAGCACCATGTAGTAAAACTTTAAAACCTTTAAGATACAAAATGATTTGTACTGTGGGAGGCAGTGCTATTAGCACCATGTAGGAAAACTTTAAATACTTTAAGGTACATAATGCTTTGTGCAGTGGATGGCAGTGCTCTTAGCACAATGCAGTAAAACCTTAAAACATTTAAGGTACATAATGCTTTGTACTGTGGATGGCAGTGATTTTAGCACCATGTAGTAAAACTTTAAAACATTTAAGATACATAATGCTTTGTACTGTGGGTGGCAGTGCTCTTAGCACTATGTAGTAAAACATTAAAACATTTCAGATACATAATGCCTCGCAGTGTGTGTGGCAGAGCTCTTAGCACCATGGAATACAACTTTAAAACATTTAAGATACATAATGCTTTGTACTGTGGGTGGCATTGCTCTTAGCTCCATGTAGTAAAACATTAAAATATTTCAGATACATAATGCCTTGCAGTGTGTGTGGCAGAGCTCTTAGCACCATGGAATAAAACTTTAAAACATTTAAGATACATAATGCTTCGTACTGTCAGTGGCAGTTGTCTTAGCACCATGTAGTAAAACTTTAAAGCATTTAAGATACATAATGTTTTGTACTGTGGGTAGCAGTGCTCTTATCACCATGTAGTAAAACTTTAAAACCTTTAAGGTACATAATGCTATGTACTGTGGGTGCAGTATCCTTAGCACATTGTAGTAAAACTTTAAAACCATTATGATAAAAAATGCTTTGTATTGTGGTTGGCAGTGCTCTTAGCACCATCTAGTAAAACATTAAAACATTTAAGCTACATAATGCTTTGTACTGTGGATGGCAGTGGTCTTAGCACCATGTAGTAAAACTGTAAATTATTTAAGATATGTAATGATTTGTGCTGTGGATGCCTGTGCTCTTAGCATCATGTAGCAAAACTGTAAAACATTTAAGATACATAATGCATTGTATTGTGGGTGGCAGTACTATTAGCACCATGTAGTAAAACTTTAAAATATTTAAGGTACATAATGCTTTGTGCTGCGGGTGGCAGTGCTCTTAGCAGTGTGTAGTAAAGCTTTAAAACTTTAGGTACATAATGTTTTGTATTGTGGGTGGCAGTGCTCTTAGCACCATGTTGTAAAGCTTTAAAACATTTCAAATAGATAATGCTTTGTACTTTGGGTGAAAGTGCGCCTAGAACCATGTAGTAAAATGGTAAATTATTTAAGATACGTAATGCTTTGTGCTGTGGATGGCAGTGCTCTTAGCATCATGTAGCAAAACTGTAAAACATTTAAGATACATAATGCATTGTATTGTGGGTGGCAGTGCTATTAGCGCCATGTAGTAAAAGTTTAAAACATTTAAGATACATAATGCTTTGTACTGTGGGTGATAGTGCTCTTAGCACCATGTAGTAAAACTTTAAAACATTTAAGATACATAATGATTTGTGCTGTGGATGGCAGTGCTCTTACCACCATGTTGTAAAGCTTTAAAACATTTCAAATAGATAATGCTTTGTACTGCGGGCGGCAGTGCTCTTAGCACCGTGTAGTAAAACTTTAAAACATTTAAGGTACATAATGATTTGTGCTGGGGATGGCACTGCTCTTAGCACCATCTAGTAAAACTTTAAAACATTTAAGATATGTAATGCATTGTGCTGTGGATAGCAGTGCTCTTAGCACTATGTAGTAAAAATGTAAAACATTTAAAATACATAGTGCTTTGTACTTTGTGTGGCAGTTCTCTTAGCACCATGTATTAAACTTTAAAACCTTTAAGATGCATGATGTTTTATACTGTGGGTGGCAGTGCTCTTAGCACCATGTAGTAAAACTTTAAAATCTTTAAGATACAAAATGCTTTGTACCGGTGGTGGCAGTTCTCTTAGCACCATGTAGCAAAAAATTAAAACCTTTAGGATACAAAATACTTTGTATTGTGGTTGGCAATGCTCTTAGCACAATCTAGTAAAACTTTAAAACATTTACGTTACATAATGCTTTGTATTTTGGGTGGCAGTGCTCTTAACACCACGTAGTAAAACTTTAAAACATTTACATTACATAATGCATTGTACTTTGGGTCATAGCGCTCTTAGCACCATGTAGTAAAACTGTAAAATATTTAAGATAAGCAATGCTTTGTGCTGTGGGTGGCAGTGTTCTTAGCACAGTGTAGTAATGTTTTAAAACTTTTAAGGTACATAATGCTGTGGGCTGTATGTGGCAGTGCTCTTAGCACCTTCTAGTAAAACTTTAAAACTTTTAAGTTACATAATGCCTTGTACTGTGGGTGGCAGTGCTCTTAGCACCATGTCATAAAACTTTAAAAACTTTAAGGTACATAATTCTTTGTTCTATGGGAGGCAGCGATCTTAGAACCATGTAGTAAGACTTAAAAAAAAATTAAGATACATAGTGCTTTGTGCTGCGGGTGGTAGTGCTCTTAGCAACATGTAGTAAAACGTTAAAACCTTTAAGATACATAATGCTTTGCACTGTGGGTGGCAGTACTCTTAGCACCATGTAGTAAAACTTTAAAATCTTTAAGATACAAAACACATTGTAATGTAGGTGGCAGTGTTCTTAGCACCATGTAGTAAAAAAACATTTAAGATGCTTAATGCTTTCTACTGTTGGAGGCAGTGTTCTTAGCACCAAGTAGTAAAACAGTAAAACATTTAAGATACATAATGCTTTGTACTGTGGGTGGCAGTGTTTTAGCTTCATGTAGAAACACTTTAAAACATTTAAGATACATAATGCTTTGTGCTGTGGGTGGATGTGCTTAGCACCATGTAGTAAATCTTTAATGTACATAATGCTCTGTAGGGTGGGTGGCAGTGCTCCTAGCACCATGTAGTAAAACTTTAAAATCTTTAAGATACGTAATTTTTTATACTGTGGGTGGCAGTGCACTTGGCAACATGTAGTAAAACTATAAAACCTTTAAGATACAAAATGCTTTGCACTGTGGAAGGCAGTGCTATTAGCACCATGTAGTAAAACTTTAAAACATCTAATGTACATAATGCTTTGCGCTGTGGGTGGCAGTGCTCTTAGCATCATGTAGTAAAACTTTAACACTTTATGGTACATAATGCTTTGTGCAGTGGGTAGCAGTGCTCTTAGCACCATGTAGTAAAACTTTAAAACATTTAAGGTACATAATGCTTTGTGCTGTGGGTGGCAGTGTTCTTAGCACAGTGTAGTAAAGTTTTAAAACTTTTAAGGTACATAATGCTGTGTGCTGTATGTGGCAGTGCTCTTAGCACCTTCTAGTAAAACTTTAAAACTTTTAAGTTACATAATGCCTTGTACTGTGGGTGGCAGTGCTCTTAGCATCATGTAGTAAAACTTTAAAACCTTTAAGATTCAAAATGCTTTGTACTGTGGGTGTCATTGCTCTTAGAACCATGTAGTAAAACATTTAATGTAAATTGTGCCTTGTATTGTGGGTGGCAGTGTTTTTAGCACCATGTAATAAAATTGTAAAACATTTAAAATGCATAATGCTTTGTGCTGTGGATGGCAGTGCTTGTAGCACCATGTAGAAAACTTTAAAACATTTAAGCTAGATAACACATTGCGCTGTTGGTGGCAGTGCTCTTAGCACCATGTCATAAAACTTTAAAAACTTTAAGGAACATAATACTTTGTTCTGTGGCAGGCAGTGCTCTTAGCACCATGTAGTAAGACTTTCAAAAATTTAAGATACATAATGCTTTGTGCTGTGGGTGTCAGTGCTCTTAGCACCATGTCGTAAAGCTTTAAAACCTTTAGGATGAAAAATGCTTTGTGTTGTGGTTGGCACTGCTCTTAGCACCATCTAGTAAAACTTTAAAACATTTAAGATACATAATGCTTTGTACTGTGGGTGGCAATGCTCTTAGCACCATGTAGTAAAACTGTAAAATATTTAAGATACTCAATGCTTTGTGCTGTGGGCAGCAGTGCTCTTAGCACCATGTAGCAAAACTGTAAAATATTTAAGATACATAATGCTTTGTGCTGTGGGTGGCAGTGCTCTTAGCACTATGTAGTAAAGCTTTAAAACCTTTAAGGTAAATAATGCTTTGTGTTGTGGGTAGCAGTGCTCTTAGCACCATGTAGGAAAGCTTTAAATCCTTTAAGGTACATAATGCTTTGTGCTGTGTGTGGCAGTGATCTTAGCACCATCTAGTAAAACTTTAAAACTTTTAAGATACATATTGCTTTGTTCTGTGGGTGTCATTGGTCTTAAAACCATGTAGTGAAACATTTAATGCATATAGTGCTTTTTATTGTGGTTGGCAGTGCCCTTAGCACCATATAGTAAAACTGTAAATCATTTAAGATACATAGTGCTTTGTTATGTAGTTGTCAGTCCTCTTAGCACCATGTAGAAAACTTTAAAACCTTTAAACTAGATAATGCATTGTGCTGTTGGTGGCAGTGCTCTTAGCACCATGTCATAAAACTTTAAAAACATTAAGGTACATAATACTTTGTTTTGTGGGTAGCAGTACTCTTAGCACTATGTAGTAAGACTTTCAAAAAATTAAGATACATAATGCTTTGTGCTGTGGGAGGCAGAGATCTTAGCACCATGTCGTGAAGCTTTAAAACATTTTAGATAGATAATGCTTTGTGCTGTGGGTGGCAGTGCTCTTAGCACTATATAGTAAAGTTTTAAAACATTTAAGATACATGATGCTTTGTGTTGCTGGTGGAAGAGCTTTTAGCACCATGTAGTAAAACTTCACACATTTAAGATACATAATGCTTTGTACTGTGGGTGTCAGTGCTCTTAGCACAATGTAGTAAAACTTTAAAACATTTAAGCTACATAATGCTTTATACTTTGGGTGGCAGTGCTTTTCGCACCATGTAATAAAACTGTAAAACATTTAACTTACATAATGCTTTGTATTGTGGGTGGCACTGCTCTTTGCACCATGTAGTAAAACTTTAAAACATTTAAGGTACATAAAGATTTGCACTGTGGGTAGCAGCGATCTTAGCACTATGTAGTAAACTTTAAAACATTTAACATATATAATCATTGTACTGTGGGTGGCAGTGTTCTTAGCACCAAGTAGTAAAACATATAATGCTTTGTTCTGTTCATAACAGTGCTCTTAGAACCAGGTAGCAAACTTTAAAACTTTAATATACATAATGCTTTGTACTGTGGGGGGCACTGGTCTTAGCACCATGTAGTAAAACAATAAAACATTTAAGATACATAATGCTTTGTGCTGTTGGTGGCAGTGCTCCTAGCACTATGTAGTAAAGCTTTAAAACATTTAAGCTGCATAATGCATTTCTCTATGTGTGGTAGTGCTCTTAGCACTATCTTGTAAAATGTTGAAACATTTAAGATACATAATGCTTTGTACTGTGGGTGGCAGTGCTCTTAGCACCATGTAGTAAACCTTTAAAACATTTAATATAACTAATGCTTTCTACTGTGGGTGGCAGTGCTCTTAGTATCATGTAGTAAAACTTTAAACATTTAAGATACATAATGGTTTGTACTGTTCGTGGCAGTGTTCTTAGCTCCATGCAGTAAAACGTCAAAATATTTAAGATGCACAATGCTTGAGTAAAACATTTAAGATGCATAATGCTTTGTACTGTGGGTGGCAGTGCTCTTAGCGCCATGTAGTAAACTTTAAAACTTTAACATGCATCATGTTTTGTACCATGGGTATAGTACTCTTAGCACCATGTAGTAAAACTTTAAAATATTTAACAAATATAATGGTTGTAATGTGGGTGGCAGTGCTTTTAGCTTCATGTAATAAAACCTTAAAACATTTAAGATACATAATGCTTTGTACTGTGGGTGGCAGTGCTCTTAGCACCATCTAGAAAAACTTTAAAACTTTTATGATACATACTGCTTTGTACTGTGGGTGTCAGTGCTTTTAGCACCATGTAGTAAAACGTTAAAACCTTTAAACTAGATAATGCATTGCACTGTTGGTGGCAGTGCTCTTAGCACCATGTCATAAAACTTTAAAAACTTTAAGGTACATAATACTTTGTTCTGTGGGAGGCAGTGATCATAGCACCATGTAGTAAGACTTTAAAAAATTTAAGATACATAATGCTTTGTGCTGTGGGTGGCAGATCTCTTAGCACCATGTCGTGAAGCTTTAAAACATTTTAGATAGATAATGTTTTGTGCTGTGGGTGGCAGTGTTCTTAGCACTATATAGTAAAATTTTAAACATTTAAGATACATGATGCTTTGTACTGTGGGTGGCAGTGCTATTAGTGCCATGTAGTAAAATTTTAAAACATTTAAGATACATAATGCTTTGTACTGTGGGTGGCAGTGCTCTTAGCACAATGTAGTAAAACTTTAAAACCTTTAAACTAGATAATGCATTGCACTGTTGGTGGCAGTGCTCTTAGCACCATGTCATAAAACTTTAAAAACTTTAAGGTACATAATACTTTGTTCTGTGGGAGGCAGTGCTCATAGCACCATGTAGTAAAACTTAAAAAAAATTAAGATACATAATGCTTTGTGCTGTGGGTGGCAGATCTCTTAGCACCATGTCGTAAAGCTTTAAAACATTTTAGATAGATAATGCTTTGTGCTGTGTGTGGCAGTTCTCTTAGCACTATATAGTAAAATTTTAAAACATTTAAGATACATGTTGCTTTGTACTGTGGGTGTCAGTGCTCTTAGCACCATGTAGTAAAACTTTACACATTTAAGATACATAATGTGTTGTACTGAGGGTGGCAGTGCTCTTAGCACCATTTAGTAAAACTTTAAAACATTTAAGATACATAATGTTTTGTACTGTGGGGGCAGTGTTGTTAGAACCATGTAGTAAAACATTAAAGCATTTAGCATATATAATGGTTATACTGTGGGAGGCAGTGCTCATAGCACAATGTGGTAAAACTTTAACATACATAATGCTTTGTACAGTGGGTGGCAGTGCTTTTATCACCGTGTAGTAAAACTTTAAAACATTTAACATAGGTAATGCTTTGTACTGTGGGTGGCAATGTTCTTAGCACCATGTAGTAAAACTTTAAAACATTTAGGATATATAATGCTTTGTGCTGTGGATAGCAGAGCTCTAAGCACCATGTAATAAAACTTTAAAACATTTAAGATACAAAATGCTTTGTGGTGTGGTTGGCAGTGCTCTTAGAACTATGTAGTAAAACTTTAAAACATTTAATGTACATAATGCATTGTGTGGTGGGTGGCGATGCTCTTAGCACCATGTAGTAAAACTTTAAAACCTTTAAGATACAAAATTATTTGTACTGTAGGTGGTAGTGCTCTTAGCACCATGTAGTAAACCTTTAAAATCTTTAACATACAAAACACATTGTAATGTAGGTGGCAGTGTTCTTAGCACCATGTAGTACAACTTTAAAACATTTAAGATGTTTAATGCTTTCTACTGTGGGAGGCAGTGATCTTAGCACCAAGTAGTAAAACAGTAAAATATTTAAGATACATAATGCTTTGTACTGTGGGTGGCAGTGTTTTAGCTTCATGTAGAAACACTTTAAAACATTTAAGATACATAATGCTTTGTGCTGTGGGTGGATGTGCTCTTAGCACCATGTAGTAAAGCTTTAAAACCTTTAATGTACATAATGCTCTGTAGGGTGGGTGGCAGTGCTCCTAGCACCATGTAGTAAAACTTTAAAATCTTTAAGATACGTAAATTTTTATACTGTGGGTGGCAGTGCACTTGGCAACATGTACTAAAACTGTAAAATCTTTAAGATACAAAATGCTTTGCACTGTGGAAGGCAGTGCTATTAGCACCATGTAGTAAAACTTTAAAACATCTAATGTACATAATGCTTTGCGCTGTGGGTGGCAGTGCTCTTAGCATCATGTACTAAAACTTTAAAACCTTTAAGATACAAAATGTTTTGTACTGTGGATGGCAGTTCTCTTAGCACCATGTAGTAAAACATTAAAACATGTAGGATACAAAAGGCTTTGTATTGTTGTTGGCAGTGCTCTTAGCACCATCTAGTAAAACTTTAAAACATTTAAGATACATAATGCTTTGTATTTTGGGTGGCAGTGCTCTTAGCACCCTGTAGTAAAACTGTAAAACATTTAAGATATATAATGCTTTGTACTGTGGGTGTCATTGGTCTTAGAACCACGTAGTAAAACATTTAATGTACATAGTGCTTTTTACTGTGGGTGGCAGTGCCCTTAGCATCATGTAGTAAAACTGTAAAACATTTAAGATACATAATGCTTTGAGCTGTGGTTGACAGTGCTCTTAGCACCATGTAGTAAAGCTTTAAAACTTTTAAGATACATACTGCTTGGTACTGTGGGTGTCATTGCCCTTAGAACCATGTAGTAAAACATTTAATATACATTGTGCTTTGTACTGTGGGTGGCAGTGCTTTTAGCACCATGTAGTAACATTGTAAAACATTTAAGATACATAATGCTTTGTGCTGTGGGTGGAAGTTCTCTTAGCACCATGTAGTAAAGAGTGAAAACCTTTAAACTAGATAACACATTGTGCTGTTGGTGGCAGTGCTCTTAGCACCATGTCATGAAACTTTAAAAACTTTAAGGTACATAATTCTTTGTTCTATGGGAGGCAGTGCTCTTAGCACCATGTAGTAAGACTTAAAAAAAATAAGATACATAATGCTTTGTGCTGTGGGTGGTAGTGCTCTTAGCAACATGTAGTAACACTTTAAAACATTTAAGATACAAAATGCTTTGTACTGTGGTTGGCAGTGCTCTTAGCACCATGTAGTAAAACTTTAAAACCTTTAAGATACATAATGCTTTGCACTGTGGGTGGCAGTACTCTTAGCACCATGTAGTAAACCTTTAAAATCTTTAACATACAAAACACATTGTAATGTAGGTGGCAGTGTTCTTAGCACCATGTAGTAAAACTTTAAAACATTTAAGATGCTTAATGCTTTCTACTGTTGGAGGCAGTGTTCTTAGCACAAAGTAGTAAAACATTTAAGATACATAATGCTTTGTACTGTGGGTGGCAATGTTTTAGCTTCATGTAGAAACACTTTAAAACATTTAAGATACATAATGCTTTGTGCTGTGGGTGGATGTGCTCTTAGCACCATGTAGTAAAGCTTTAAAATCTTTAATGTACATAATGCTCTGTAGGGTGGGTGGCAGTGCTCCTAGCACCATGTAGTAAAACTTTAAAATCTTTAAGATATGTAATTTGTTTATACTGTGGGTGGCAGTACACTTGGCATCATGTAGTAAAACTGTAAAACCTTTAAGATACAAAATGCTTTGCACTGTGGAAGGCAGTGCTATTAGCACCATGTAGTAAAACTTTAAAAAATATAATGTACATAATGCTTTGCGCTGTGGGTGGCAGTGCTCTTAGCATCATGTAGTAAAACTTTAAAACTTTATGGTACATAATGCTTTGTGCAGTGGGTAGCAGTGCTCTTAGCACCATGTAGTAAAACTTTAAAACCTTTAAGATACAAAACGCTTTGCACTGTGGGTGGCAGTTCTCTTAGCACCATGTAGTAAAACATTAAAACCTTTAGGATACAAAAGGCTTTGTATTGTGGTTGGCAGTGCTCTTAGCACCATCTAGTAAAACTTTAAAACATTTAAGATACATAATACTTTGTATTTTGGGTGGCAGTGCTCTTAGCACCATGTCGTAAAGCTTTAAAACATTTTAGATAGATAATGCTTTGTACTGTGGGTGGCAGTGCTCTTAGCACCATGTAGTAAAATTTATAATGCTTTGTACTGTGGGTAGCATTGCTCTTAGCATCATGTAGTAAAACTTTAAAACCTTTAAGATTCAAAATGCTTTGTACTGTGGGTAGCATTGCTCTTAGCACCATGTAGTACAACTTTAAAACTTTTAAGGTACATATTGCTTTGTACTGTGGGTGTCATTAGTCTTAAAACCTTGTAGTAAGACATTTAATGTACATAGTGCTTTTTATTGTGGGTGGCAGCGCCCTTAGCACCATGTAGTAAAACTGTAAATCATTTAAGATACATAATGCTTTGTGCTGTGGTTGACAGTGCTCTTAGCACCATGTAGTAAAGCTTTAAAACTTTTAAGATACATACTGCTTGGTACTGTGGGTGTCATTGCCCTTAGAACCATGTAGTAAAACATTTAATATACATCGTGCTTTGTACTGTGGGTGGCAGTGCTTTTAGCACCATGTAGTAACATTGTAAAACATTTAAGATACATAATGCTTTGTGCTGTGGGTGGAAGTGCTCTTAGCACCATGTAGTAAAACTGTAAAACATGCAAGATACATAATGCTTTGTGCTGTGGGTGGAAGTTCTCTTAGCGCCATGTAGTAAAGAGTGAAAACCTTTAAACTAGATAACACATTGTGCTGTTGGTGGCAGTGCTCTTAGCACCATGTCATGAAACTTTAAAAACTTTAAGGTACATAATTCTTTGTTCTATGGGAGGCAGTGCTCTTAGCACCATGTAGTAAGACTTAAAAAAAAATAAGATACATAATGCTTTGTGCTGTGGGTGGTAGTGCTCTTAGCAACATGTAGTAACACTTTAAAACCTTTAAGATACATAATGCTTTGCACTGTGGGTGGCAGTACTCTTAGCACCATGTAGTAAACCTTTAAAATCTTTAACATACAAAACACATTGTAATGTAGGTGGCAGTGTTCTTAGCACCATGTAGTAAAACTTTAAAACATTTAAGATGCTTAATGCTTTCTACTGTTGGAGGCAGTGTTCTTAGCACAAAGTAGTAAAACACTTAAGATACATAATGCTTTGTACTGTGGGTGGCAGGGTTTTAGCTTCATGTAGAAACACTTTAAAACATTTAAGATACATAATGCTTTGTGCTGTGGGTGGATGTGCTCTTAGCACCATGTAGTAAAGCTTTAAAATCTTTAATGTACATAATGCTCTGTAGGGTGGGTGTCAGTGCTCCTAGCACCATGTAGTAAAACTTTAAAATCTTTAAGATACGTAATTTGTTTATACTGTGGGTGGCAGTACACTTGGCATCATGTAGTAAAACTGTAAAACCTTTAAGATACAAAATGCTTTGCATTGTGGAAGGCAGTGCTATTAGCACCATGTAGTAAAACTTTAAAAAATCTAATGTACATAATGCTTTGCGCTGTGGGTGGCAGTGCTCTTAGCATCATGTAGTAAAACTTTAAAACTTTATGGTACATAATGCTTTGCGCAGTGGGTAGCAGTGCTCTTAGCACCATGTAGTAAAACTTTAAAACCTTTAAGATACAAAATGCTTTGCACTGTGGGTGGCAGTTCTCTTAACACCATGTAGTAAAACATTAAAACCTTTAGGATACAAAAGGCTTTGTATTGTGGTTGGCAGTGCTCTTAGCACCATCTAGTAAAACTTTAAAACATTTAAGATACATAATGCTTTGTATTTTGGGTGGCAGTGCTCTTAGCACCATGTCGTAAAGCTTTAAAACATTTTAGATAGATAATGCTTTGTACTGTGGGTGGCAGTGCTCTTAGCACCATGTAGTAAAATGTATAATGCTTTGTACTGTGGGTAGCATTGCTCTTAGCACCATGTAGTAAAACTTTAAAACCTTTAAGATTCAAAATGCTTTGTACTGTGGGTAGCATTGCTCTTAGCACCATGTAGTAAAACTTTAAAACTTTTAAGGTACATATTGCTTTGTACTGTGGGTGTCATTAGTCTTAAAACCTTGTAGTAAGACATTTAATGTACATAGTGCTTTTTACTGTGGGTGGCAGCGCCCTTAGCACCATGTAGTAAAACTGTAAATCATTTAAGATACATAATGCTTTGTACTGTGGGTAGCATTGCTCTTAGCACAATGTAGTAAAACTTTAAAACCTTTAAGATTCAAAATGTTTTGTACTGTGGGTGGCAGTGCTCTTAGCACCATGTAGTAAAACTTTAAAACTTTTAAGATACATATTGCTTTGTACTGTGGGTGTCATTGGTCTTAGAACCATGTAGTAAAACATTTACTGTACATAGTGCTTTTTACTGTGGGTGGCAGTGCTCCTAGCACCATGTAGTAAAACTGTAAATCATTTAAGAGACATAATACTTTGTTCTTAGGGTGGCAGTGCTCTTAGCACCATGTAGAAAACTTTAAAACCTTTAAACTAGATAATGCATTGCGCTGTTGGTGGCAGTGCTCTTAGCATCTTGTCATAAAACTTTAAAAACATTAAGGTACATAATACTTTGTTCTGTGGGTGGCAGTGCTCTTAGCACGATGTAGTAAGACTTTCAAAAATTTAAGATACATAATGGTTTGTGTTGTGGGTGGCAGAGCTCTTAGCATCATGTCATAAAACTTTAAAACATTTAAGATACATAATGATTTGTACTATGGGTGGCACTGCTTTTAGCACCATATAGTAAAACTTTAAAGCATTTAAGATACATTTGTTTGTGTCTTTCGGCTTTTCCCATTTAGGGGTCACCACAGTGGAACTCTGGTCTGCTAATGATTGGCCATAGATTTTTACGTGCCGAGCTGCCAGCCCTGACGCACAACCTTCAATGAAGGTACGCCCATTCACTCATGTCTCCACACGGAAGACACACTAGCTGAGAATCGAACAGGACAACATCTTTCTGTGAGGCCGCAACACTACCGCAGCACCACCACCGCAGTAAAACATTTAAGATACATAATGATTTGTATTGTGGTTGGCAGTGCTCTTAGCACCATGGAGTAAAACTTTAAATCATTTAGGATACATAATGCTTTGTACTGTGAGTGGCAGTGCTCTTAGCACTTTGCAGTAATACATTTAAGATACATAATGCTTTGTACTATGGTGGCAGTGCTTTTAGAACCATGTAGTAAAACAGTTATGATACATAATGCTTTTTACGGTGGGTGACAGTGATTTTATTAATGTGTAGTAAAAATTGAAAACATTTAAGATACATAATGCTTCATATTTTGGGTGGCACTGCTCTTTGCACCATGTAGTAAAACTTTAAAACATTTAAGATACATAAAGCTTTGCACTGTGGGTAGCAGTGCTCTTAGCGCCATGTAGTAAACTTTAAAACTTAAACATACATAATGCTATGTTCTGTGGGTGGAAGTGCTCTTAGCACCATGTAGTAAAACTTTAAAACATTTAACATATATAATGGTTATACTGTGGGTCGCAGTGCTCTTAGCACCATGTAGTAAAACTTTAACATACATAATGTTTTTACTGTGGGTGGCAGTGTTCTTAGCACCATGTAGTAAAACTTTAAATCATTTAAGATACATAATGCTTTGTACTGTGGGTGGCACTGCTCTTAGCACCATGTAGTAAAACAGTAAAACATTTAAGATGCATAATGCTTTGTACTGTGGGTGGCAGTGCTCTTAGCACCATGGAGTAAAACTTAAAAACATTTATTTTATATTTGTTGACCAGGCTAGTCTAACTTGATATATGTCCATTTTCATTAGAGGCCCGGTGAAAAAAGCTCCAAACAAACAACAGTAATAACAAAGTTTAAAGATTACAAAAAAAAAATAAACAAACAAAAGCAGTAAGTAACCAGGTAGCAGTTTACAATAAAATAGTATATAGCAGTTATTTCACATACATTGTATTGTACATAAAATGACAAATAACAGAATTTTGGACATGATCTTCAGAGGGAGTAAATACTTAAATGTTACAGTGGTTTTACAGTTCACTATTTCATTCATGCTAAACAACATTGTCTAGTTTGAAAGTTGAAACTAGGAAGTATTAGAACAGAGGTGACATTTTCGTCAGGGTTGCTGCAAGGGCATAATCAGTGTGTTCTAAGGAATAATTTGAGTTTTTGTTTGAGGAGGGGTAGGGAAGGAAGTCCTGTATGTTCACTAGGTAGAAAGTTCCAGTGTTTGCCAGCTGCGCTGAAAAGAGAGAGTCACCTGCCATGTTGTTGGACTTGTTTATGCTAACTAATAGTTTATTTGATGAGCATAAGGTATTAAGATTTTTATAGGGGATTATGAGGTTAGAGAGTATTGGAGTTCTGTTTGGTTCATTAAGGACCTTATGAGCAATGGTAAGTTGGTTAAATTGAAGCTGATTTTGTAGTTCAAGCCAACCAAGTTGTTTTAGGTTGTGACAGTGATAGGTTGTGAAGGGGTTTCCAGTGGCAAATCAGGCAATGTTATTATAGGAGCTAGCTTGTTTGAGCAGCTTTTTTTAGTTAGGTTTGTGTAAATTTCTGAGACATAGAGCGGTATAGAGATTAGAAGTGAGTGGGCGATAGTGGTTCTAGTTGTAGAAGTAAGGAAGGGTCTAATCCTATATAGGGAGCCCATTCTTCTGTTAACTTTTTTATAGTGTTGTTAACGTGAAGGTCAAGGTTAAGGTTGTTATCTATTGTAATTCCAAGGAGTTTTGTGTTGGAGCCTGGAGAAATGAGGGTACCATTATTAGAGATGACCGAGAAGTCTAATGGTGTGGACTTACGGGTGGGAGTAAAGAGTAGGAGTTTTGTTTTTTTGAGATTCAAGAGGAGGCAATGCTTTAAAAACCATGATTCCACTCTGTTAAACACCTTCTGAGTTATAGACTGTAGTTCAAAAGAAGATTTGGCTGTACAAATAAATGTGGAATCATCTGCATATTGTATGCAAGTAGCTTGTGGAATAGCTAAATGCAGATCATTTATAAATATGGAGAAACGTAGAGAGCCTAGAATTGATCCCTGAGGGACACCCAAGGTAACAGATGGGAGGGATGATAGATTATTCGCCCAGACCACTGCCTGCTGCCTATTGCTGAGGTAGGAAGTGAACCATTGTATTGCTAGTGAGTCAAAAGAAAGTGATTTTAGAATGTTTATAAGCAAAGGGTGGTTAACCATGTTGAAAGCTTTTGAAAGATCGATAAAGAGAGCTGAGGAGAGAATGTTGTTGTTACAGTTTCTGTTGATAGAATCAGTGAAGGAAAGAAGGACAGCAGTGGTATTATGGGATGGCCTAAAGCATGCTGGGTATTGGCTAGTAAGTTATGCTGAATTAAATGGTACAGTAGCAGGTGATGAAGGCATCTTTCCATAATTTTAGCTAAAGGAGATAGTAGAGCGGTCTGTAGTTGGAGTATTCATTTGAGTTACCCCCTTTATGTAGGGGAATAATGTGAGAAATATTCCATATGGCTGGGATGGTTCCCTCCTTTATAGTTCTGTTTATAAGAATAGATATGGGATAGGCTACAGATGTAGCTGCTTTTTGCAAATATTCAGCTGGGATCTGGTCAGCAGAAGGAGTACAAGGCTTCAATTTTTGGATGAGTTTGTAAATAAAATTAGTAGAGATGGGTTGTAATTTGAAACTGGGAAGAGGGCTATTACTAGGGATAGGAAAGTTAGAGTTATCAAGGAATCATTGACTGGCCAGGGATTGCATGGTCTCAGTAAAGAAGGTATTAAAGGAGTTAGCGGTTTCAATTGGGGTCTGGAGATTAGTGTCTGTTATGCTTGGTGTACTGGAGTGACCAGATTTTAGGAGTCTATTGATACTTGCCTAGAATTTCTGTGGATTATTTTGCTGTGTTTGCTGCATTTTACAGTAGCAGTTTTTTTTTTTTATCTGAGAGTATTGCTTTTTTTTTTTATAAAATTTCTCAGTTGTTTAAATACATGTTGATCTGCTGTAAGTTTAGTACTTCGCCACCTATCCCAGGTTTTATTTCTGAGTAGGATTTTTTGCCTGGTTTCTTTAGAGAGCCAAGGAGCTGGTTTTGATCTAATTCTGATGGAATGCTTAGGTGCAAGGTGGTCAAGGATAGTTAAGAATTTAGAGTTGAAGTATTTGACAGCCTCTTTAAGTGGTAGGGCTTTTAGGGGAGACCAATTACAAGCAGTAATTTCACTTTGGAATAGCTGTATTCTTGTTGTTCTGAATTGTCCGATATGTTGTGAGTTGGGCAATATCAATCTTTTCCCTGATTATGTAGGTCAATGAGTGGTCTATTACATCATCAGGGAAGGTCCCTACCTTATACGTTTGTTGAAAGTTGTTTATAAGAATCCAGTCTAAGATAGTCTTTTTTTTAATTTGGTTTATTAATTCTAGTGGGGTAGGTAATGGTTTGAGAGAAACCATGAAGGTTAATATGGGAAGTAGGATGATCAGTATTGATGCTCTTCCAATCAATATTCAAGTTACCTAGGATTATAGTTTCTTAAGGGAAGGATGATGCGACCCAGCTAAGTTTATTCTCTAGTGTAGTGATGTTGTTCCCAGGAGGTAAATAGATACAGATAATATTTATGGATTTATTAGAATTGAGCTGTATTTTGGAGATGAGTACTTCAGCATTATTTTCCATAGGAGGGTTGTAGGGTAAAGAGGTGACTATTAGGCCTCCTTTGAATAGAATTGCTACTCCCCCACCATTTCATTTGTTACGATCAAGACTCAATATATTATAGCCTGGAGGTGTGATTTAAGATACAAAATGCTTTGTACTTTGGTTACCAGTTGTCTTAGCACCACGTAGTAAAACTTTAAAACATTTAAGATACATAATGCTTTGTACTGTGGTTGGCGGTGCTCTTAGCACCATGTAGTAAAACTTTAAAACTGTTAAGCTACATAACGCATTTCTCTGTGTGTGGTAGTGCTCTTATCACATTCTAGTAAAACTTAAAACATTAAAGATACATAGTGCTTTGCACTGTGTTTGGCAGAGCTCTTAGCATCATGTTGCAAAACTTTAAAATTTTTAAGATACAAAATGCTTTGTGATGTAAGTTACAGTCTTCTTAGCACCATGTAGTAAAACTTTAAAACCTTTAATATAAAAATGCTTAGTACTGTGGGTAGCAGTGCTCTTAGCACCATGTCGTAAAACTTTAAAACATTTAAGATACATAATGCTTTGTACTGTTGCTGGCAGTTCTCTTATCACCATGTAGTAAACTTTAAAAACTTTAACATACATAATGCTTTGTACTGTGGGTGATAGTGCTCTTAGCACCATGTAGTAAAACTTTAAAACACCAAAAACAAAGTATGAAGCCAGTAAACCAATACAAATACACAGCCCAGCAATTCAGGACCCGAAACTAGCAGCAAATTGTTCCAAACCTGATAAATTTACTAGTGGTAACAAAAGAGTTTTGTAGACAAGCGATCTTTATTAGGACAAACCAAATAATCCACAAACGATCTTTGTTAGGACAAACCAAATAATCCATGTGCTTTCACCCGCGTACTGTCGGGCTTTTTCAAGGAAAATCTCTGAACACCATTGTGCGCCTCTTTAAATAGTTAATTCAAGTCACATGATAAAACTAATTAATATCTATTATGTTTTAAAAAGACTTCTGCCTTTAAGCGACTTAAGCAAGCGACTTAAACCTTAGCATGGATATAAATAGGACATGCTGGAGGGATAGATTTATCACTCAGAGACTCCCTATGCTGTGGAATAAAATCCCGGTCCATGTGAGGCAGAGCACCTCGCTGGCTCTGTTCAAGAGAAATCTTGACCTGTGGATGGGAGATCGTAGGTTTATCCCGGGAATCATCTCTGTATCACTGCTGGACAGAGGCAAAACAAACTAATGGGCACAGTATTTTTTCATATAAGGGGTGGCGTAAGCCACAAAAATTTGGGCTAGGCTTATAAATGCCTTAGGGCAGATAGCCTAGTATAAACCTATGAACCTATGAACCTATAAAAAGTAATGCATATAGTTTGAAATTCTCTATACATTCAAGTTCACTATTGTATTCTTTTAATTTAATTAATAATTGAATGCGCTCAACATGTATAACTAATAAAAACTTGAATAATATATCCTTGAATAATATATCCTTAAATACTGTGTTTCATTATTTCAGTACATTACATGCTTTAAATACATTAAAAACTTCAGATTTCTTCTTTAAAATAATAATAAAAAAAATGATAATAAATGATGAATAATGAATAAAAAATGTCTATGATTAACTCTACATTCATCCAGCTATTTCAATAGTCTAATGTTATTCATTTTAAAACATGTAGGGTTTATTTAACTAATCTTTCTCGTTGCTATAAACGTGAATAAATAAAAAATCACATCTAAAACCGTCAGTAGCAATGTTCAATATAATAATCCATAAATAATATAAATGTATGATATATGTACAATGTGTAAAATATAGTTAGGCTTAAAATGTTGAACCCTTTGTCAAGAGGGCGAGTATGTATATAAATTAAAAAACTGTATTACAGTATGTCATTTAAGGGAGTGTTGACTAGAACTATTATAACCTTGCTTTTCTCATTTTAACACACTCATGATATTAATAGAGTCATTTAAACCGGGAGTCTTTGTAGAGTTTAATTTCAACTGCCAATATAACTCTCGATACTCTAACGTTGTCTTCCAGTTACCACCTCTAATGTCTTGTGTGACTTGCTCTAAAACAAAAAACTTCACGTTCATTTATTCACACATTAGGGAATGTCTATAAAAGGCATTACTCTCTTTCTGTTTTATCACGTCATTAAAATGTTCATTAACTCTTCTCCTCATGTGTCGTTCAGTTTTTCCTATGTAAAAACAATCACAGGTTATACATATCCCTACATATACTACTGGGAGACAATGTTAGAGTATCAAGAGTTATATTGGCAGTTGAAATTAAACTCTACAAAGACTCCCGGTTTAAATGACTCTATTAATATCATGAGTGTGTTAAAAATGAGAAAAGCAAGGTTATAATTGTTCTAGTCAACACTCCCTTAAATGACATACTGTAATACAGTTTTTTAATTTATATTTATATACATACTCACCCTCTTGACAAAGGGTTCAACATTTTAAGCCTAACTATATTTTACACATTGTACATATATCACACATTTATATTATATATGCATTATTATATTGAACATTGCTACTGAAGGTTTTAGACGTGATTTTTTGTTTATTCACGTTTATAGCAATGCGAATGATTAGTTTAATAAACCCTACATGTTTTAAAATGAATAACATTAGACTACTGAAATAGCTGGATGAATGTAGAGTTAATCATAGACATTTTTTATTCATTATTCATCATTTATCATCATGTTTTTTATTATTATTTTAAAGAAGAAATCTGAAGTTTTTAATGTATTTAAAGCATGTAATGTACTGAAATCATGAAACACAGTATTTAAGGATATATTATTCAAGTTTTTATTAGTTATACATGTTGAGCACATTCAATTATTAATTAAATTAAAAGAATGCGATAGTGAACTTGAATGTATAGAGAATTTCAAACTATATGCATTACTTTTTAAAGGCAGAAGTCTTTTTAAAACATAATAGATATTAATTAATTTTATCATGTGAATTGACTTAACTATTTAAAGAGGTGCACAATGGTGTTCAGAGATTTTCCTTGAAAAAGCCAGAGAGTACACGGGTGAAAGCGCTTGGATTATTTGGTTTGTCCTAAAAAAGATCGTTTGTGGATTATTTGGTTTGTCCTAATAAAGATCGCTTGTTTACAAAACTCTTTTGTTACCACTAGTAAATTTATCAGGTTTGGAACAATTTGCTGCTAGTTTCGGGTCCTGAATTGCTGGGCTGTGTTTTTTTAAAACTTTAAAACATTTAACAAATATAATGGTTGTACAGTGGTTGGCAGTGCTTTTAGCTTCATGTAGAAAAACTTTAAAACATTTAAGATACATAATGCTTTGCGCAGTGAGTAGCAGTGCTCTTAGCATCATGTAGTAAAACTTTAAAACTTTATGGTACATAATGCTTTCTGCAGTGGGTAGCAGTGCTCCTAGCACCATGCAGTAAGATTTTAAGATACACAATGCTTTGTACTGTGGGTGTCATTGGTCTTAGAACCATGTAGTAAAACATAGAATGTATATAGTGCTTTTTACTATGGGTGGCAGTGCCCTTACCACCATGTAGTAAAACTGTAAAACATTTAAGAAACATAATGCTTTGTGCTGTGGGTGGCAATGCTCTTAGCACCATGTAGTAAAGCTTTAAAACTTTTAAGATACATACTGCTATGTACCGTGGGTGTCATTGCTGTTAGAACCATGTAGTAAAACATTTAATATACATTGTGCGTTGTACTGTGGGTGGCAGTGCTTTTAGCACCATGTAATAACATTGTAAAACATTTAAGATACATTATGCTTTGTGCTGTGGGTGGAAGTGCTCTTAGAACCATGTAGTAAAACTGTAAAACATGTAAGATACATAATGTTTTGTGCTGTGGGTGGTAGTTCTCTTAGCACCATATAGTAAAGACTGAAAACATTTAAACTAGATAACACATTGTGCTGTTGGTGGCAGTGCTCTTAGCACCATGTCATAAAACTTTAAAAACTTTAAGGTACATAATTCTTTGCTCTATGGGAGGCAGTGCTCTTAGCACCATGTAGTAAGACTTAAAAAAAAATTAAGATACATAATGCTTTGTGCTGTGTGTGGTAGTGCTCTTAGCAACATGTAGTAAAAGTTTAAAACCTTTAAGATACATAAAGCTTTGCACTATGGGTGGCAGTACTCTTAGCACCATGTAGTAAAACTTTAAAATCTTTAAGATACAAAACACTTTGTAATGTAGGTGGCAGTGTTCTTAGCACCATGTAGTAAAAAAAAATTTAAGATGCTTAATGCTTTCTACTGTTGGAGGCAGTGTTCTTAGCACCAAGTAGTAAAACAGTAAAACATTTAAGATACATAATGCTTTGTACTGTGGGTGGCAGTGTTTTAGCTTCATGCAGAAACACTTTAAAACATTTAAGATACATAATGCTTTGTGATGTGGGTGGATGTGCTCTTAGCACCATGTAGTAAATCGTTAATGTACATAATGCTCTGTAGGGTGGGTGGCAGTGCTCGTAGCACCATGTAGTAAAACTTTAAAATCTTTAAGATACGTAATTTTTTATACTGTGGGTGGCAGTGCACTTGGCAACATGTAGTAAAACTGTAAAACCTTTAAGATGCAAAATGCTTTGCACCATGTAGTAAAACTTTAAAACATTTAATGTACATAATGTTTTGCACTGTGGGTGGCAGTGCTGTTAGCATCATGTAGTAAAACTTTAACACTTTATGGTACATAATGCTTTGTGCCAGTGGGTAGCAGTGCTCACCATGTAGTAAAACTTTAAAACATTTAAGGTACATAATGCTTTGTGCTGTGGGTGGCAGTGTTCTTAGCACAGTATAGTAAAGTTTTAAAACTTTTAAGGTATATAATGCTGTGTGCTGTATGTGGCAGTGCTCTTAGCACCTTCTAGTAAAACTTTAAAACTTTTAAGTTACATAATACCTTGTACTGAGGGTGGCAGTGCTCTTTGCATCGTGTAGTAAAACTTTAAAACTTTTAAGACTCAAAATGCTTTGTACTGTGGGTGTCATTGCTCTTAGAACCATGTAGTAAAACATTTAATGTAAATTGTGCCTTGTATTGTGGGTGGCAGTGTTTTTAGCACCATGTAATAAAATTGTAAAACATGTAAAATGCATAATGCTTTGTGCTGTGGATGGCAGTGCTCGTAGCACCATGTAGAAAACTTTAAAAACTTTAAGGAACATAATACTTTGTTCTGTGGGAGGCAGTGCTCTTAGCACCATGTAGTAAGACTTTCAAAAATTTAAGATACATAATGCTTTGTGCTGTGGTTGTCAGTGCTCTTAGCACCATGTCGTAAAGCTTTAAAACCTTTAGGATGCAAAATGCTTTGTATTGTGGTTGGCACTGCTCTTAGCACCATCTAGTAAAACTTTAAAACATTTAAGATACATAATGCTTTGTACTGTGGGTGGCAGTGCTCTTAGCACAATGTAGTAAAACTGTAAAATATTTAAGATACGCAATGCTTTGTGCTGTGGGCAGCAGTGCTCTTAGCAACATGTAGCAAAACTGTAAAATATTTAAGATACATAATGCTTTGTGCTGCGGGTGGCAGTGCTCTTAGCACTATGTAGTAAAGCTTTAAAACCTTTAAGGTAAATAATGCTTTGTGTTGTGTGTAGCAGTGCTCTTAGCACCATGTAGTAAAGCTTTAAATCCTTTAAGGTACATAATGCTTTGTGCTGTGTGTGGCAGTGATCTTAGCACCATCTAGTAAAACTTTAAAACTTTTAAGATACATATTGCTTTGTTCTGTGGGTGTCATTGGTCTTAAAACCATGTAGTAAAACATTTAATGCACATAGTGCTTTTTATTGTGGTTGGCCGTGCCCTTAGCACCATATAGTAAAACTGTAAATCATTTAAGATACATAGTGCTTTGTTGGGTAGTTGGCAGTCCTCTTAGCACCATGTAGAAAACTTTAAAACCTTTAAACTAGATAATGCATTGTGCTGTTGGTGGCAGTGCTCTTAGCACCATGTCATAAAACTTTAAAAACATTAAGGTACATAATACTTTGTTCTGTGGGTAGCAGTACTCTTAGCACCATGTAGTAAGACTTTCAAAAATTTAAGATGCATAATGCTTTGTGCTGTGGGAGGCAGAGATCTTAGCACTATGTTGTGAAGCTTTAAAACATTTTAGATAGATAATGCTTTGTGCTGTGGGTGGCAGTGCTCTTAGCACTATATAGTAAAGTTTTAAAACATTCAAGATACATGATGTTTTGTGTTGCGGGTGGAGGAGCTTTTAGCACCATGTAGTAAAACATCACACATTTAAGATACATAATGCTTTGTACTGTGGGTGTCAGTGCTCTTAGCACAATGTAGTAAAACTTTAAAACATTTAAGCTACATAATGCTTTATACTTTGGGTGGCAGTGCTTTTCGCACCATGTAATAAAACTGTAAAACATTTAACTTACATAATGCTTTGTATTGTGGGTGGCACTGCTCTTTGCACCATGTAGTAAAACTTTAAAACATTTAAGGTACATAAAGATTTGCACTGTGGGTAGCAGCGATCTTAGCACTATGTAGTAAACTTTAAAACATTTAACATATATAATCATTGTACTGTGAGTGACAGTGTTCTTAGCACCAAGTAGTAAAACATATAATGCTTTGTTCTGTTCATAACAGTGCTCTTAGAACCAGGTAGCAAACTTTAAAACTTTAATATACATAATGCTTTGTACTGTGGGGGGCACTGGTCTTAGCACCATGTAGTAAAACAATAAAACATTTAAGATACATAATGCTTTGTGCTGTTGGGGGCAGTGCTCCTAGCACTATGCAGTAAAGCTTTAAAACATTTAAGCTGCATAATGCATTGCTCTATGTGTGGTAGTGCTCTTGGCACTATCTTGTAAAATGTTGAAACATTTAAGATACATAATGCTTTGTACTGTGGGTGGCAGTGCTCTTAGCACCATGTAGTAAACTTTTAAAACATTTAATATAACTAATGCTTTCTACTGTGGGTGGCAGTGCTCTTAGTATCATGTAGTAAAACTTTAAACATTTAAGATACATAATGGTTTGTACTGTTCGTAGCAGTGTTCTTAGCTCCATGTAGTAAAATTTCAAAACATTTAAGATGCACAATGCTTGAGTAAAACATTTAAGATGCATAATGCTTTGTACTGTGGGTGGCAGTGCTGTTAGCGCCATGTAGTAAACTTCAAAACTTTAACATGCATCATGTTTTGTACCATGGGTATAGTACTCTTAGCACCATGTAGTAAAACTTTAAAACATTTAACAAATATAATGGTTGTAATGTGGGTGGCAGTGCTTTTAGCTTCATGTAATAAAACCTTAAAACATTTTAGCTACATACTGCTTTGTACTGTGGGTGGCAGTGCTTTTAGCACCATGTAGTAAAACTTTAAAACCTTTAAACTAGATAATGCATTGCACTGTTGGTGGCAGTGCTCTTAGCACCATGTCATAAAACTTTAAAAACTTTAAGGTACATAATACTTTGTTCTGTGGGAGGCAGTGCTCATAGCACCATGTAGTAAGACTTTAAAAAAATTAAGATACATAATGCTTTGTGCTGTGGGTGGCAGATCTCTTAGCACCATGTCGTAAAGCTTTAAAACATTTTAGATAGATAATGTTTTGTGCTGTGGGTGGCAGTGTTCTTAGCACTATATAGTAAAATTTTAAACATTTAAGATACATGATGCTTTGTACTGTGGGTGACAGTGCTATTAGCGCCATGTAGTAAAACCTTAAAACATTTAAGATACATAATGTGTTGTACTGAGGGTGGCAGTGCTCTTAGCACTATTTAGTAAAACTTTAAAACATTTAAGATACATAATGTTTTGTACTGTGGGGGCAATGTTCTTAGAACCATGTAGTAAAACATTAAAGCATTTAGCATATATAATGGTTATACTGTGGGAGGCAGTGCTCATAGCTCAATGTGGTAAAACTTTAACATACATAATGCTTTGTATGGTGGGTGGCAGTGCTTTTATCGCCGTGTAGTAAAACTTTAAAACATTTAACATAGGTAATGCATTGTACTGTGGGTGGCAATGTTCTTAGCACCATGTAGCAAAACCTTAAAACATTTAGGATATATAATGCTTTGTTCTGTGGATAGCAGAGCTCTAAGCACCATGTAATAAAACTTTAAAACATTTAAGATACAAAATGCTTTGTGGCATGGTTGTCAGTGCTCTTAGAACTATGTAGTAAAACGTTAAAACCTTTAATGTACATAATGCATTGTGTGGTGGGTGGCGATGCTCTTAGCACCATGTAGTAAAACTTTAAAACCTTTAAGATACAAAATTATTTTTACTGTAGGTGGTAGTGCTCTTAGCAACATGTAGTAAAACTTTAAAACATTTAAGATACAAAATGCTTTCTACTGTGGTTGGCAGTGCTCTTAGCACCATGTAGTATAACTTTAAAACCTTTAAGATACATAATGCTTTGCACTGTGGGTGGCAGTACTCTTAGCACCATGTAGTAAACCTTTAAAATCTTTAACATACAAAACACATTGTAATGTAGGTGGCAGTGTTCTTAGCACCATGTAGTACAACTTTAAAACATTTAAGATGTTTAATGCTTTTTACTGTGGGAGGCAGTGCTCTTAGAACCAAGTAGTAAAACAGTAAAATATTTAAGATACATAATGCTTTGTACTGTGGGTGGCAGTGTTTTAGCTTCATGTAGAAACACTTTAAAACATTTAAGATACATAATGCTTTGTGCTGTGGGTGGATGTGCTCTTATCACCATGTAGTAAAGCTTTAAAACCTTTAATGTACATAATGCTCTGTAGGGTGGGGGGCAGTGCTCCTAGCACCATGTAGTAAAACTTTAACGTCTTTAAGATACGTAATTTTTTATACTGTGGGTGGCAGTGCACTTGGCAACATGTACTAAAACTGTAAAATCTTTAAGATACAAAATGCTTTGCACTGTGGAAGGCAGTGCTATTAGCACCATGTAGTAAAACTTTAAAACATTTAATGTACATAATGCTTTGCGCTGTGGGTAGCAGTGCTCTTAGCATCATGTACTAAAACTTTAAAACCTTTAAGATACAAAATGCTCTGTACTGTGGATGGCAGTGCTCCTAGCACCATGTAGTAAAACATTAAAACATTTAGGATACCAAAGGCTTTGTATTGTTGTTGGCAGTGCTCTTAGCA
This sequence comes from Protopterus annectens, assembly GCF_019279795.1. Lineage (NCBI taxonomy): Eukaryota > Metazoa > Chordata > Ceratodontiformes > Protopteridae > Protopterus > Protopterus annectens. Next base: position 1,655,900,170 of record NC_056726.1, read on the forward strand.
CCATCTAGTAAAACTTTAAAACATTTAAGATACATAATGCTTTGTATTTTGGGTGGCAGTGCTCTTAGCACCCTGTAGTAAAACTGTAAAACATTTAACATATATAATGCTTTGTACTGTGGGTGTCATTGGTCTTTGAACCATGTAGTAAAACATTTAATGTACATTGTGCTTTTTACTGTGGGTGGCAGTGCCCTTAGCACCATGTAGTAAAACTGTAAAACATTTAAGATACATAATGCTTTGTGCTGTGGTTGACAGTGCTCTTAGCACCATGTAGTAAAGCTTTAAAACTTTTAAGATACATACTGCTTCATACTGTGGGTGTCATTGCCCTTAGAACCATGTTGTAAAACATTTAATATACATTGTGCTTTGTACTGTGGGTGGCAGTACTTTTAGCACAATGTAATAACATTGTAAAACATTTAAGATACATAATGCTTTGTGCTGTGGGTGGAAGTGCTCTTAGCACCATGCAGTAAAACTGTAAAACATGCAAGATACATAATGGTTTGTGCTGTGGGTGGAAGTTCTCTTAGCACCATGTAGTAAAGAGTGAAAACCTTTAAACTAGATAACACATTGTGCTGTTGGTGGCAGTGCTCTTAGCACCATGTCATGAAACTTAAAAAACTTTAATGTACATAATTCTTTGTTCTATGGGAGGCAGTGCTCTTAGCACCATGTAGTAAGACTTAAAAAAAAATAAGATACATAATGCTTTGTGCTGTGGGTGGTAGTGCTCTTAGCAACATGTAGTAAAACTTTAAAACATTTAAGATACAAAATGCTTTGTACTGTGGTTGGCAGTGCTCTTAGCACCATGTAGTAAAACTTTAAAACCTTTAAGATACATAATGCTTTGCACTGTAGGTGGCAGTACTCTTAGCACCATGTAGTAAACCTTTAAAATCTTTAACATACAAAACACATTGTAATGTAGGTGGCAGTGTTCTTAGCACCATGTAGTAAAACTTTAAAACATTTAAGATGCTTAATGTTTTCTTCTGTTGGAGGCAGTGCTCTTAGCATAAAAGTAGTAAAACATTTAGGATACATAATGCTTTGTACTGTGGGTGGCAGTGTTTAGCTTCATGTAGAAATACTTTAAAACATTTAAGATACATAATGCTTTGTGCTGTGGGTGGATGTGCTCTTAGCACCATGTAGTAAAGCTTTAAAACCTTTAATGTACATAATGCTCTGTAGGGTGGGTGGCAGTGCTCCTAGCACCATGTAGTAAAACTTTAAAATCTTTAAGATACGTAATTTGTTTATACTGTGGGTGGCAGTGCACTTGGCATCATGTAGTAAAACTGTAAAACCTTTAAGATACAAAATGCTTTGCACTGTGGAAGGCAGTGCTATTAGCACCATGTAGTAAAACTTTAAAAAAATCTAATGTACATAATGTTTTGCGCTGTGGGTGGCAGTGCTCTTAGCATCATGTAGTAAAACTTTAAAACTTTATAGTACATAATGCTTTGTGCAGTGGGTAGCAGTGCTCTTAGCACCATGTAGTAAAACATTAAAACCTTTAGGATACAAAAGGCTTTGTATTGTTGTTGGTAGTGCTCTTAGCACCATCTAGTAAAACTCTAAAACATTTAAGATACATAATGCTTTGTATTTTGGGTGGCAGTGCTCTTAGCACCATGTCGTAAAGCTTTAAAACATTTTAGATAGATAATGCTTTGTACTGTGGGTAGCAGTGTTCTTAACACCATGTAGTAAAATTTTAAAACATTTAAGATACATAATGCTTTGTACTTTGGGTGGCAGTGCTCTTAGCACCATTGAGTAAAACTTTAAAATGTTTAGAATACATAATGCTTTGTACTGTGAGCTGAAGTGCTCCTAGCACTTTGTAGTAATACATTTAAGATACATATTGCTTTGTACTGTAGGTGGCAGTGCTCTTAGCACCATGTAGTAAAACTTTAAAACATTTAAGATACATAATGTCTTGTACTGTGGGTGGCAGTGCTCTTAGCACCATGTAGTAAAATTTATAATGCTTTGTACTGTGGGTAGCATTGCTCTTAGCACCATGTAGTAAAACTTTAAAAACCTTTAAGATTCAAAATGCTTTGCACAGTGGTTAGCATTGCTCTTAGCACCATGTAGTAAAACTTTAAAACTTTTAAGGTACATATTGCTTTGTACTGTGGGTGTCATTAGTCTTAAAACCTTGTAGTAAGACGTTTAATTTACATAGTGCTTTTTACTGTGGGTGGCAGCACCCTTAGCACCATGTAGTAAAACTGTAAATCATTTAAGATACATAATGCTTTGTACTGTGGGTAGCATTGCTCTTAGCACCATGTAGTAAAACTTTAAAACTTTTAAGATTCAAAATGTTTTGTACTGTGGGTGGCAGTGCTCTTAGCACCATGTAGTAAAACTGTAAATCATTTAAGAGACATAATACTTTGTACTTAGGGTGGCAGTGCTCTTAGCACCGTGTAGAAAACTTTAAAACCTTTAAACTAGACAATGCATTGCGCTGTTGGTGGCAGTGCTCTTAGCATCTTGTCATAAAACTTTAAAAACATTAAGGTACATAATACTTTGTTCTGTGGGTGGCAGTGCTCTTAGCACAATGTAGTAAGACTTTCAAAAATTTAAGATACATAATGGTTTGTGTTGTGGGTGGCAGAGCTCATAGCATCATGTCATAAAACTTTAAAACATTTAAGATACATAATGATTTGTACTATGGGTGGCACTGCTTTTAGCACCATGTAGTAAAACTTTAAAACATTTAAGATACATTTGTTTGTGTCTTTCAGCTTTACCTTCAATAAAGGTACACCCATTCACGCATGTCTCCACACGGAAGACACACTGGCTGAGAATCAAACAGGACAACATCTTTCTGTGAGGCCGCAACACTACCGCAGCACCACCACCGCAGTAAAACATTTAAGATACATAATGATTTGTATTGTGGTTGGCAGTGCTCTTAGCACCATGGAGTAAAACTTTAAATCATTTAGGATACATAATGCTTTGTACTGTGAGTGGCAGTGCTCTTAGCACTTTGCAGTAATACATTTAAGATACAAAATGCTTTGTACTATGGTGGCAGTGCTTTTAGCACCATGTAGTAAAACAGTTATGATACATAATGCCTTTTACGGTGGGTGACAGTGATTTTATTAATGTGTAGTAAAAATTGAAAACATTTAAGATACATAATGCTTCATATTTTGGGTGGCACTGCTCTTTGCACCATGTAGTAAAACTTTAAAACATTTAAGATACATAAAGCTTTGCACTGTGGGTAGCAGTGCTCTTAGCACCATGTAGTAAATTTTAAAACTTAAACATACATAATGCTATGTTCTGTGGGTGGAAGTGCTCTTAGCACCATGTAGTAAAACTTTAAAACATTTGACATATATAATGGTTATACAATGGGTCACAATGCCCTTAGCACCATGTAGTAAAACTTTAACATACAAAATGTTTTTACTGTGGGTAGCACTGCTCTTAGCACCATGTAGTAAAAAAGTAAAACATTTAAGATGCATAATGCTTTGTACTGTGGGTGGCAGTGCTCTTAGCACCATGGAGTAAAACTTAAAAACATTTATTTTATATTTGTTGACCAGGCTAGTCTAACTTGATATATGTCCATTTTTATTAGAGGCCCGGTGAAAAAAGCTCCAAACAAACAACAGTAATAACAACGTTAAAAATAAACAAACAAAAGCAGTAAGTAACCAGGTAGCAGTTTACAATAAAATAGTATATAGCAGTTATCTCACATACATTGTATTGTACATAAAATGACAAAGAACAGAATTTAGGACATGATCTTCAGAGGGAGTAAATACTTAAATATTACAGTGGTTTTACAGTTCACTATTTCATTCATGCTAAACAACATTGTCTAGTTTGAAAGTTGAAACTAGGAAGTATTAGAACAGAGGTGACATTTTCGTCAGGGTTGCTGCAAGGGCATAATCAGTGTGTTCTAAGGAATAATTTGAGTTTTTGTTTGAGGAGGGGTAGGGAAGGAAGTCCTGTAAGTTCACTAGGTAGAAAGTTCTAGTGTTTGCCAGTTGCGCTGAAAAGAGAGAGTCACCTGCCATGTTGTTGGACTTGTTTATGCTAACTAATAGTTTATTTGAAGAGTGTAAGGTATTAAGATTTTTATAGGGGATTATGAGGTTAGAGAGTATTGGTGTTCTGTTTGGTTCATTAAGGACCTTATGAGCAATGGTAAGTTGGTTAAATTGAAGCTGATTTTGTAGTTCAAGCCAACCAAGTTGTTTTAGGTTGTGACAGTGATAGGTTGTGAAGGGGTTCCCAGTGGCAAATCAGGCAATGTTATTATAGGAGCTAGCTTGTTTGAGCAGTTTTTTTTAGTTAGGTTCTTGTAAATTGCTGAGACACAGAACAGTATAGAGATTAGAAGTGAGTGGTTGATAGTGGTTCTAGTTGTAGAAGTAAGGAAGGGTCTAATCCTATATAGGGAGCCCATTCTTCTGTTAAATTTCTTTATAGTGTTGTTAATGTAAGAGTCAAAATTAAGGTTGTTATCTATTGTAATTCTAAGGAGTTTGCTGTTGTTGTCAGGAGAAATCAGGGTACCATTACTAGAGATGAATGAGAAGTCTAATGGTGTGGACTTATGGGTAGGAGTATAGAGTAGGAGTTTTGCTTTTTGGGATTCAAGAGGAGGCAATGCTTTAAAAAACATGACTCTACTGTGTTAAATGCCTTCTGAGTTATGGAGTGTAGTTCAGAAGAAGAGTTGGCTGTGCAAATAAGTGTAGAATTGTCTGCATATTGTATACAGGTAGCTTGTGAAATAGCTAAATGCAGATCATTGATAAATAATGAGAAAAGTAGAGGACCTAGAATTGAGCCCTGGGGGACACCCAGGGTGACTGGCAGGAGGGATGATAGATTATTCTCCCAGACCACTGCCTGCTGCCTATTCCTGAGGCAGGAAGTGAACCATTGTATTGCTAGTGTATCAAAAGAAAGTGATTTTAGAATGTTTATAAGCAAAGGGTGGTTAACCATGTTGAAAGCTTTTGAAAGATCGATAAAGAGAGCTGAAGAGAGAATATTATTATTATTACGGTTTCTGTTAATAGAATCAGTGAAGGAAAGAAGGGCAGCAGTGTTGTATGGAATGACCTATAACCATGCTGGGTATTGGCTAGTATGTTATGCTGAATTAAATGGTTAAGTAGCTGGAGATTAATGCATCTTTCCATGATTTTAGCTAAAGAAGACAGTAGAGCTATAGGTCGGTAGTTGGAGTATTCAGTTGAGTTACCCCCAATCATGTAGGGGAATAATGTGAGAAATTTTCCATATGGCTGGGATGGTTCCCTCCTTTATGGTTCTATTTATAAGAATAGATATGGGATAGGCTACAGATGTAGCTGCTTTTTGCAAATATTGAGCTGGGATATGGTCACCAGAAGGAGTACAAGGCTTCAATTTTTGGATGAGTTTGTAAATAAAATTAGTAGAGATGGGTTGTAATTTGAAACTGGGAAGAGGGCTATTACTAGGGATAGGAAAGTTAGAGTTATCAAGGAATCATTGACTGGCCAGGGATTGCATGGTCTCAGTAAAGAAGGTATTAAAGGAGTTAGCGGTTTCAATTGGGGTCTGGATATTAGTGTCTGTTATGCTTGGTGTACTGGAGTGACCAGATTTTAGGAGTCTATTGATACTTGCCTAGAATTTCTGTGGATTATTTTGCTGAGTTTGCTGCATTTTACAGTAGCAGTTTTTTTTTTTTTATCTGAGAGTATTGCTTTTTTTTTCTTTTTTGTAAAATTTCTCAGTTGTTTAAATATATGTTGATCTGCTGTAAGTTTAGTACTTCGCCACCTATCCCAGGTTTTATTTCTGAGTTGGATTTTTTGCCTGGTTTCTTTAGAGAGCCAAGGAGCTGGTTTTGATCTAATTCTGACGGTACGCTTAGGTGCAAGGTGGTCAAGGATAGTTAAGAATTTAGAGTTGAAGTATTTGACAGCCTCTTTAAGTGGTAGGGCTTTTAGGGGAGACCAATTACAAGCAGTAATTTCACTTTGAAATAGCTGTATGTTAAAATTCTTGTTGTTCTGAATTGTCCGATATGTTGTGAGTTGGGCAATATCAATCTTTTCCCTGATTATGTAGGTCAATGAGTGGTCAATTACATCATCAGGGAAGGTCCCTACCTTATACGTTTGTTGAAAGTTGTTTATAAGAATCCAGTCTAAGATAGTCTTTTTTTTTATTTGGCGTATTAATTCTAGTGGGGTAGGTAATGGTTTGAGAGAAGCCATGAAGGTTAATATGGGAAGTAGGATGATCAGTATTGATGCTCTTCCAATCAATATTCAAGTTACCTAGGATTATAGTTTCTTAAGGGAAGGATGATGCGACCCAGCTAAGTATATTCTCTAGTGTACTGATGTTGTTCCCAGGAGGTAAATAGATACAGATAATATTTATGGATTTATTAGAACTGAGCAGTATTTTGGAGATGAGTACTTCAGCATTATTTTCCATAGGAGGGTTGTAGGGTGAAGAGGTGACTATATAGGTCTTCTTTGAATAGAATTGCTACTCCCCCACCATTTCATTTGTTACGATCAAGACTCAATATATTATAGCCTGGAGGTGTGATTTAAGATACATAATGCTTTGTACTGTGGTTGGCAGTGCTCTTAGCACCATGTAGTAAAACTTTAAAACTGTTAAGCTACATAACACATTTCTCTGTGTGTGGTAGTGCTCTTATCACCTTCTAGTAAAACTTTAAAACATTAAAGATACATAGTGCTTTGCACTGTGTTTGGCACAGCTCTTAGCATCATGTTGCAAAACTTTAAAATCTTTAAGATACAAAATGCTTTGTGATGTAAGTTACAGTCTTCTTAGCACCATGTAGTAAAACTTTAAAACCTTAATATAAAAATGCTTAGTACTGTGGGTAGCAGTGCTCTTAACACCATGTAGTAAAACTTTAAAACATTTAAGATACATAATGCTTTGCACTGTTGCTGGCAGTTCTCTTATCACCATGTAGTAAACTTTATAAACTTTAACATACATAATGCTTTGTACTGTGGGTGATAGTGCTCTTAGCACCATGTAGTAAAAAGTACAGTTTTGTACCTACCATAAATGTAGATGTCCGATAGGAATGCATCTGCAGTCCTTACAAATGGGTTGTCCTGTCGTCAGGCAGCCCTTCGGTCGGCCGGATTCCAAAGTCTGGGTCTGGCTTCGGCTGGTGTCGCACTTCACCCGACGTCATCGCTGCAGTTTTTCGGGTATAAAGGCATCAGCCGACGCCATTTTCCTCAGTGTTTCTTGCCCCAGATGCCAGGTGCCCTCTTGGATGGCTAAATTTGGATAAATGCCAATGTTTCCAAATAGTAGAGAGCAAACACATAAAATAAGCATGTATGTACATATATACAAACAAATACACCATAATAGATCCCCCCAAGCTAGCTGAAGGATGGCAAATACCCTAGGAGTACCACAGAGGGGAAGGTGGGTGGGTAATCCTGACTGCAGATGCATTCCTATCGGACATCTACATTTATGGTAGGTACAAAACTGTACTATGTCCTTCAAGGATGCATCTGCAGTCCTTACAAATGGGTAGAATACCATAGCTAAACTAGGGGAGGAGGAAAAAAAGGAGAGATTATGGTGTAGTTAGGATCCCTTGCAAAACAGCAGTGGCAAAACCTGCTCGGGATCTAGAGTATAAAGGTAAATTATAATGCTTGGCAAATGTATGCACGGAGGTCCAAGTAGCAGCCTCTATAATGTCCTTGGTAGCTACTCCTCGTAAGAAAGCTGTGGTAGTGGCTGTAGCCCTTGTGGAGTGAGGCCTGATGTTCTCTGGAGTTTTCTTTCCATGGTAGGAGTAACAAAATCTAATGCAATTTCCTATCCATTTGGAGAGTGTCTGTTTTGAAATTGGTTTTCCTTCCTTTCCTGTTGCATATGCTACCAGAAGCTGGTCAGTTTTTCTATTGGACTTGGTCCTGCCCAGGTAGTAGCATAATTGTCTATGTACATCCAAGGTATGCAAGAGCCTTTCTCCCCTGTTCTGTGGTTTGGGGAAGAATGTAGGTAGGTGGATAGCCTGGTTTAAAGACACTTTGGATACCACCTTAGGCATAAATGTAGGATTTGTTCTCATGGACACTCTATCTTTATGGAAGATCAGGAAGGGTTGCACTGCCATTAATGCCTGTAGATCAGAGACCCTTCTTGCTGAAGTTATTGCCAGCAGGAAAGCAGTTTTCCAGGATAAGTATTGTAATTCTGCTGTTGCTGCTGGTTCGAAAGGAGGAAGTGTCAATTTTTCTAGCACAAAGTTCAAGTCCCATGCTGGCAATGGTGGTTTCCTGGGAGGTTTTACATTTTTAATTCCTCTCAGAAACTGTCTGAGCAGAGGATGAGAGAAGACAGGAGGATCCAAGCTGTATTCTGCTGAAATAGCTGATGCATGTATCTTGATGGAAGAATAGGACAGGCCTGTATGGAAGAGCTCTGCCAAGTACTCCAGGATGTTGGCTATGTTTACCAGTGTCACATCTTTTCCCTTTGCAGTACTCCAAATGAGATATCTTTTCCATTTTGCTGCATAATTCTTTCTTGTTGAAGGTCTACGAGCCTCCAGGATTATGTCTTTAACCCTTTGGGATAAATTTGGGTTAATTGCTCTTATGTAATGTTCCAGGCAGTTAGCTGCAGAGTTTTCAGGTTTGGATGCAGGATGTTGTAGTTGTTCTGTGTTAACAGTAATGGGATCAGGGTAGTGTCCATATTTGTTCCCGAGACATGCTCCTCAGCAATGGGTACCAATGTTGTCTTGGCCAGTCTGGAGCTATCAGAATGATCCTTGGACGTTCCTCTTTGATCTTCAAAAGCACCTTGTGCATCAAAGGAAGTGGTGGGAATGCATGCTGTCAGGTTTTCCAACTGAAAGATAGGAGTCCACCTTCCAAGCAAGTGGGTGGTACGTCCTTGTGCAGAATTTCTTTAGCTGGTGATTGAGTGGGGATGCAAATAAGTCTATTTGTGGTAATCCCCATTCTCTTGTGATGGCTTTGAAGATGTCCGGATGCAGCCTCCATTCGTGGGCATCTGTGGTAGTTCTGCTTAATATGTCTGCTAGAATGTTTTCTTTTCCCGGTACATAAATTGCTTGTAACTGAATGTTGTAGCTCAGAGCCACATCCCATAGGTCCAGTGCCAGCCGGCATAGAGGAAATGAATGTGTGCCTCCCTGTTTGTTGATGTACCACATAACTGTGGTGTTGTCTGTCCTTATCATCAACTGACCTTCTTGGAGAAATGGTCTGAATGACTGGATTGCCAATTTTACTGCCAGCATTTCCTTTAGATTTATGTGCAGGTGCAGCTGGTCTTGAGTCCATAAGCCTTGTATGCACTTGCCCAGCATGTGTGCCCCCCAACCGAGGTCTGAGGCATCTGTCGTGATGGTTTGGCTTGGTTGACTGTTGCAGAAGGGCAATCCTGTGTTTGATTGACAGGCCTGAGCCCACCATAGGAACTCTTGCTTCAGGCATGGGATTATTGGAATTTTGGTTTCTAGGCTGTGCTTGTGTTGGGACCACAAATTCTTTAGGTACCACTGTAGCTTTCTCATATGCAGTCTGGCATGGGGGACCAGAATTATGCAGGATGCCATGAAGCCAAGGGCTTGTAGTACTTTTCTTGCAGTTAGATGGTTCTGCTTTGTTAATGCCAAGAAGTAGAGATGTAGTTGCTCTTTCTTTTCTGCAGTTAGGAATGCCATTTGTTTTGATGTGTCCAGCTCTGCACCCAGAAAGGTTATTCTTTGGGATGGAATCAGCCTTGACTTTTTTATATTGACTGTATATCCCAGGGCTTGCAGCAGGTAAATGACTCTTTGTAAGTCTTCTGTTAGCTTGCTTTTGTTGTCCGCTTGTATCAGGCAGTCGTCCAGGTAGGGATAAATTTGGATACCCTGAAGTCTGCAATGAGCAATTACTGATGCCAGGCATTTCGTGAACACTCTGGGCACAGTAGATAAGCCAAAGGGCAATGCTGAGAATTGATAATGCTCTGATCCTGCAAGAAATCTGAGGTATCTTCTTCAAATTGGTCGTATGGGGACGTGCAGGTATGCCTCCTTGAGATCTAGAGTTACCAGCCAAGACTCCTTGCCCAGCATGGGAAGAAGCTGCTGTAGGGTCAGCATTTTGAATTTTGGAACAATGAGGAATGTGTTTAAAGCGGACAGGTCTAAAATAGGCCTCCATTTGTTCTCTTTTCTTGGTACCAGGAAGAGTCTGGAGTAAAATCCCTTTCCTTGCTCCATAGATGGTACCTTTTCCACAGCTCTCATTCTTAATAGTTGAGATATTTGCTTTAGAGCTTCTGCCCTTTGAGTAGGTGGTAGGTTTGGCATTCCTCTCTTTCCTGGTAGAGTATGGAAATGGAACCTGTAACCTTGGTCTATAGTTTGCAAAATCCATTTTTCCCTTGTGATGCAATGCCAGTTCTTTGAAAATAGGGTTAGCTTTCCGCCTAAGGGTGCTTCTAGTTGTTCCCTGGTGCCACAGCCAAGTCACTGTGATTGTGTTGTTGTAGTGGTGGTGGCTGCGTCCGTGCCTCGCTGGTTGTTACCTTGCCACTGGCGTCCCCTGTAGGCACCCCTGGATTGATTTCTGCCTCTAGAATGCCTATTCCTGCCTCTCTGTGTCTTAGAGGAGTCCGGAAAGGACCAATTCTTGGAGGGCCAGTTCCTGCTAAACCTTGGCGGTTGAACCTGTAAGAAATCTTTCACTGTTTGTACAGATTTCGCCTTCTCTTCCATCTTTTTTAGTACCTGCTGTGCAGGGGAACCAAATAAATTGACCTTGTCCATGGGTGCATCCAAAAGCTTTGATTTGACATGGTCTGGTAATGCCTGTTCTTTCAACCATGCATGTCTCCTGATAACTGTGCCAGTCATGGCTGATCTAAAGGAAGCCTCCAGTGCATCATAGCCACATTTTAAAGAATGGTTACTAACCTGCTGTATATTATGTACCATATCCTGAACATATTTTTTATCTAAAGATTCTTCAGAGGACAGCTTTTTAGTTAACTGGTCAAGCATAAACTCTTGATATTGAATCATATGAAATTGGCAGTTCAAAGCCCTAGCTGACAAAGTAGCAGAGGTGTAAACTTTTTTACCCCATCTCTCTAAGGATCTGGATTCCCTTTCAGAGGGAGGTTTTTAGTAGAAGTAGCTGTTTCAGCTTTAGGGCCCTGGGAGATAGTCTCTGGATCTGCAAAAGGAGCCTTGTATAAATGGTGATGAGTGTCCGGGACCTTGTAGAACCTATCGGGCTTAGCAGGAGCCGGAGGTAATGAATCAGGAGCAGTGCAAGCATCATTAAATGCATCATCTACAACAGAAAGAACTGGAGGTATAGCTAAAGGCCTATGTTGTGGCAAATGTAGAAAGGTTCTAAGCCTTTTTCTGGAGTCTGAGAAATCTTGACCCTGCCACTGAAATTGTTCCCTCATAGCATGCAAGGTTCCCCCAAAGGAAAATTCCTCAGGTGGAGAGGCTGAAGGAATGGACTCTTCAGCATCAGAGTCTTCGTAAGGGGAATAAGGAGCCTCAGGAGGGTCTGTATGTTCTGAGTCATCAGAGGAATCATCTGTGGATACTGGCTCAGGGGGCTCTGCTCTAGGCCTCTTTTCTGGAGGTGGGTGAAAGGTCCTGTCTGGATGAGGGTGGGATCCACGAATTAAAGAAATGAGATCCTCAGCCAAAGAAAGCATATGGGAACTGGTGCTGGGCCTGTGTGAGGGGGGTTTGGCAGGCACCGTTTTTGAAGCTTTGGCTGCTTTAGCCCTGGCAAAGGCCTTAATAGACATGGCTGCAGGAGGCCTAGCAGCTCCACGTGCAGGGGAAGAAATATCCAGGGGAATAGTGTCTGATAATTCCTGAGAAACCGCAACAGAAGGTTGGATTTCAGAAACCGATTCTACCAGGTTAGAGGAGGCCTCGGTAGAAGGCATGGTTTCGGCTGAAGAAAGAACCGCTTGCTCGGTTTCGGCCGAAACCGAGACAATCGCGGTTTGCTTAATCGCGGTTTCGGCCGAAACCACGGACCGCGAGTGTCGGTCCTTTTCTTTGCGTTTTTTGGTAATTTGCGTAGTCGGAGGATCCGACGGCATAATATAGGCAAAATCAGAGCCGAAAATCTGTTCAGCAAAGTCCGACCGACGTCTAAGCATCCGTCGGTTAAAAGAAGCACAGGCTAGACAAGCTGCTACGTCATGGTCTGGGCCTAAACAATGTATGCAGTAGGAGTGGAAATCTTTATGAGGTATTTGTTTCTCACAAGATAAACAGTTATTCACTTTCTCTGACATCGGCTGAGGCAAGAAAGAGTCCCCAGCAGGGCCAACTTTTAGAAGTCTTCGAAGTAGTATTCGGTAGTAGTAATCTCTGGATCTGACCGACCGGCACTTGCGAGCAGCTTCTGCTTCGGGCGCCACGTGGCAAGAAAGACTGAGGAAAATGGCGTCGGCTGATGCCTTTATACCCGAAAAACTGCAGCGATGACGTCGGGTGAAGTGCGACACCAGCCGAAGCCAGACCCAGACTTTGGAATCCGGCCGACCGAAGGGCTGCCTGACGACAGGACAACCCATTTGTAAGGACTGCAGATGCATCCTTGAAGGACATCTTTAAAACACCAAAAACAAAGTATGAAGCCAGTAAACCAATACAAACACACAGCCCAGCAATTCAGGACCCGAAACTAGCAGCAAATTGTTCCAAACCTGATAAATTTACTAGTGGTAACAAAAGAGTTTTGTAGACAAGCGATCTTTATTAAGACAAACCAAATAATCCACAAACGATCTTTGTTAGAAAAACCAAATAATCCATGTGCTTTCACCCGCGTACTGTCAGGCTTTTTCAAGGAAAATCTCTGAACACCATTGTGCACCTCTTTAAATACTTAATTCAAGTCACATGATAAAACTAATTAATATCTATTATGTTTTAAAAAGACTTCTGCTTTTAAAAAGTAATGCATATAGTTTGAAATTCTCTATACATTCAAGTTCACTATCGCATTCTTTTAATTTAATTAATAATTGAATGCGCTCAACATGTATAACTAATAAAAACTTGAATAATACATCCTTGAATAATATATCCTTAAATACTGTGTTTCATTATTTCAGTACATTACATGCTTTAAATACATTAAAAACTTGTTGTACAGTGGGTGGTAGTGCTATTAGCACCATGTAGTAAAACTTTAAAATGTAAGGTACATAATGCTTTGTGCAGTTGGTGGCAGTGTTATTAGCACCATATAGTAAAACTTTAACATACATAATGTTTTGTACTGTGTGTGTCAGTGTTCTTAGCACCATGTAGGAAAACTTTAAAACATGTAAGAAACATAATGCTTTATGCTATGGGTGGCAGTGCTCTTAGCACCATGTCATAAAGCTTTAAAATCTTTAAAATACAAAATGCTTTGTACTCTGGGTGGCAGTGCTCTTAGCACCACGTAGAAAAACTTTTAAACATTTAACAAATGTAATGGTTGTACTGTGGGTGGCAGTACTCTTAGCACCATGTAGTAATACTTTAAAACATTTAAGATACATACCTCTTTTTACTGTGGGTGGCAGTGGTCTTAGCTCCATGTTGTAGAAATTTAAAAACCTTTAAGATACAAAATGCTTTGGACTGTGGGTGGCAGCGCTGTTAACACCATGTAGTAAAAAAACATCTACGGTACATAATGGTTTGTGATGTGGGTGGCAATACTCTTAGCACCATGTAGTAAAACTTTAAAACCTTTAAGATACATAATGCTTTGTACTGAGGGTGTCAGTGCTCTTAGCACAATGTAGGAAAACTTTGGCAAACATAATTTTTTGTACTGTGGGTGGCAGTGCTTTTAGCATCATGTAGTAAAACTGTAAAGCATTAACATATTTATTTATAATATATATATATATATATATATATATATATATATATATATATATATATATAAATAAATATCTATCTATCTATATATATATATATATATATATATATATATATATATATATATATATATATATATATATATATATATATATATATATATATACATATATATATATATATATATATATATATATATATATATATATATACATATATATATATATATATATATATATATATATATATATATATATATATATATATATATATATATATATATATATATATATATATATATATATATATATATATATATATATATATATATATATATATAAAGAAATATATATATATATATATATATATATATATATATATATATATATATATATATATATATATATATATATATATATATATATATATATATATATATATATATATATATATATATATATTTATATATATATATATATATATATATATATATATATATATATATTTATATATATATATATATATATATATATATATATATATATATATATATATATATATATATATATATATATATTATATATATATATATATATATATATATATATATATATATATATATATATATATATATATATATATATATATATATATATATATATATATATATATATATATATACATACATATATTTATATACATATATTTATATATACATATATATATATATATATATATATATATATATATATATATATATATATAAAACAAACCATTCAAACTCTCTGAATGTGCCATTGATATAATGATCCAATAGGCAGCAAAAGCAATAATGACAATAGAGCAAAGTATGAAATGATCCAATGAAAGATAAATATATGTGCAGTAGTCATAGAAACCATATATTAAACTGTAAAAGTGACAGCTGTGCGTTTTGGAATCTAATTAACAATACTCAAATATTAGTTTTAAAAGGCAGTAATAGTAAAAAGTGAGGCTGTAACATCAAGTGATAAGTAATCATATTCTACTATCAGAACTATAAAACATAATACACTGTGATTACTATTAGAATATATTTATTAGTGTTTAATCAGCATCTCCATTTGAGAGCTCATTTAACATTCAGCATCTCGTTGAGTCCAGGAGGTGCTTCTGTATTGAGTTTGAGCTGCCAACAAAGTTCCTTAACTTCCAACAAAGTATTAGCATCTCCCATAAACATGTCTACAAAATCAAGGACTATAAATTTGAAATGAGAAAAAGTTTGACAGTCTAGGCTGTGTTTCATTAAAGCATTCTTCATATCTTTGTTCCTTAAAGCTGTACAATGTTCTTTTATGTGAGACAAAAATTTGCGAGTAGTTTTACCAATGTAAATTCCAGGGCATCACATACAAATTGCAGCATAGACTACATTAGTAGTTTTACAATTAAAATGCCTCTTGAAATGTACTTTAAAATTATTATGCCGAACTTTAAAAGTATTCCCAGCTACACCTGTGCCACACGGAAAAGTGCCAACATTATCGTTCAGGTCATTATTCTCATTCACCTCAGTGGGACAAAAAGGGGGGTCTCTGTTCTCAAAAGAGCAATGTAAGGACCTAGATCTTTTGTGTGTAAATAGTAGGTTGGGACCAAGTACAACTGATGTTTCTTGACTATTCGTGATGATGTCCCAATTATTTGTTATAATACGTTTAATTTCAATGGAATCCCTGCTCAAAGGGATAGGGAAACTAATAGTCCAGTCATTTTTGTTGGACAAGACAAGATCAGAAGGAAGGGTGAGAAACATAGACCCTGTGAAAGTGTGTTGGGGGTTGTTGAGATGGGGGAATATCATTGGAGGCTAAGGAAGATGTTTGGAGGCTGGTAGTGCCTGTAACAGCTGAGAGGGAGGGCTTGGTCATTAGTCACAAAGTGACTGAAGGAGGGAGTGAGAATTGAACCAACAACAGCTGCCTTATTTGCATGAACCTGGTACCATGAGTTAACAGTAGGTAACTGTGAATAATTTTGGATGGGTTCATCATTAGAAGAAACAAAGGAATTGGAGAAATGATGTGGATTTTCAGCAACCGGAACATGCAAAGCTTTAGAAGTAAACCCATTATTAATGATGGGTAGAAATTTTGAGTGTCTGGTAGCAGCAATTTCAGTAATAATAGTGTCCAATAGCTGTGCAGGGCAATTTCTATGCAACAAGTCTCTAAGCACACTACATTCTCTGGTAAACTCTGAATCATCACTAGTAATACTGGAAACACATATAAATTGTCCTTGCACAATTTTCCTTCATAAACAGAGGGTGCATATCTAATATAATCTCATATAATCTAAATAATTATTGCAGAAAGTATCCTTTCTCTGAATGGAAGTCTTCCATGATAAATTAACTGTGTCTAAAGTAATACAAGTGTCGAAAACATTGATCTGCTTGCCACAACTAGCTACTTTAAACATTAAAAAAGGAATGGAAGATGAAATGGACTCAATGAACTCTAGTAACTGTAATTCACTACCCTCCCAGACAAAAAAGACATCGTCAATATATTTGTTGTAGAGGTGAGTAAGGTTAAAACCAGACAAATGTATTATGTAGTTAGCTTCCCAAGCTGCTAGAACAAGATTAGCGAACGAGGGGGCAACCCTCGATCCCATAACCACTCCTCTCATTTGTTGAAAAATCAGACCATTGAAGTGAAAAAAATGACATATAAGTACTAAAGAAATTAATCAATAGTACTGCCACCACAGTCAGGAAAATGCAAAAAGATTTTCACATGCTTGGAATTCAAATCATATATAAAATCAAATATAAAACTTTAACTTAAAATATAATAAAATTGGTATTACGAAGATGAGTGCTTTTGGATCTCACTTGGATCCTTCTTCAGATCTAAAAACACCAATGTTAATGTCACTCTTAAAGTCTAAAACAGCCAATCAGGCTTTTCTCTTCAGTTTACACCCCTTCAAAGCTGGTTTTAATGGGAAGTTTGAATTTAAGCCTGGTAATTTATGGGCTTGTAAAGAAACCGATCCAAGACATTTCAGCTATTTTAGTTCTATAATTTATATCACCACCATGCAAATCTTCCTTTACTACTTGTAACACTCTAAAATAAAACTGACATCCCATGTTTTCATGTGCATGTTTGGCCAAAGCCTTCTTAAGGTCGTTAAGATGAATATTGCTGACATGCTTGGATATCCTTTCCTTAAATTATTTTGTAATTTTTCTTACATAAAATGTATTACATCTGTCACAAGTGGTGAGATAAATCACATTCCTAGTGTTACAGTCAAAGTATATTTCTTTCCCAATATCAGATGAAAACATTTCTTTTCTTTAGATATATACTGGCAGTTAGTGCATAGCCAGCAAGGATAAGTACCAAATCTATTGTATTTAACATGAGTTAAATTCCTGGGTTTATAACAAAATATGCTTTTAAGATTGCAATTGTTTTTAAAAGCAAAATGTAGTCTTTATCCCACTATTTATTTTATCTCATCATCAGATGTCAAGATCTTCCAATTCTTCTTTATAATTTCACATATGTGTAGTGTGTGTCACTGGAATATGTTAAAGTCATTCTAAGTTGTTGTTGTGGTACTATCTGTTGTTCATTGCTTCTTCTGTAGTCTAGAAAAATAAGGTCTACCTTCATTCCCATGAATGGCAATCGTTTGTCTCCGCATAGCTCTTATTTCAGATATATCATACCTGCTTTGCTGGAACTGTGTGCCCATATCTTCTAAAGCGTCCATGTATTCCTTCTGATTTGTGTGTAACCTACATGTTCTCAAAAACTGTCCTTTCAATATATTGTTATATAAATGTTTTGGATACATACTAGATCTCAAAAGAATATTATTTTTTCCAGCATTCCTTCCTATGCAGTCTAGTATCATTTTTACCATAATTATCTTGGAGTAATTGCACATCCAAAAATTCTGTGCTATCAAAACATTGCTATCTTGTAAATTTAAGAAAATTGGTGGTCCCTTCTAAGTATTCATGAAAGTTCTGCAATTGCTCAGAGGTACTGTCCAATAAAATAAAAATATTGTCTTTGAAATGATGTAAAACATCAGCTTTCCAAGAAAAAGGATTATTATGAAAAATAAAGTGTTGCTCCCAGCTTGCTAAGGCTAAATGGTAGAGTTATGGCCTCATGAGCAGTAGCATGGAAGGGAAAATGAGCATTTAGTTTTGAAATACAAATTATGCCAATTATTTTTAAATTCTGGCCCACTGTGCTCTGCTAAGCTCTGCTAAGACCTGCTGAGACCCACATAAACACAATAACGGCTGAAAATGTTTATGCACTTCTCAATTCTGCTTATCTGGTTTGAGCACCGCTAAGCAAGTCTAAGTATGTGGGTCTTCCATTTTTTTGCACTGCTCAGCTGTGCTGGCTTGCACGCTGCTAAGCAAAGCATCACATTTGTAAATGTCCAATGGCATGCAAGGGTAGTAAAACAAGCTATATATTAAGCTGACTATGTGGGAATACAGCATAATCTGTTAGAGTTCTGTGTAGTGACTATGGCAGGCATTGGAAAGTGGTGCATGCTTTCAGGTGCAGCGTTGAGGCATTCAGGAGTCCAGGGTTATGGTTGGACTCCTGGTAAAAAAAAAAAAAAAAAAAAACATTAATACCAGCTGCAGTAGAGAGGGTTCCAGGGCTTAGAGTGTAAGGCAGAGGCCTCGGACCAGATGGCACAAGAACTCACCAGTGTGACAGGTATCCCCATACAGGTGACATGTTCATCACCATCATGATGACCTGAAGCATTGAAAGGGGATATCTTGGACACCTGGGTTTGAAAAGCCTGGGCAGGGAATGCATCCACAAGTCTGTAAGTAATCTTATCTGTGTTTTACCATTATCTAAACTGAATCTCTGCTAAACTGGTATGCATAATGGTGTGCTTCTCTCCCAACAGCTGCATAGGAGAGAGTTCACAATATCAAGGTGGATGACAAGTGCTTGGCCGGGATGCACCATGAGAGTGGTGAGTACAGATATATTATGCTAACTAAATACGCCAGAGAGAGTAAAGCATTAACTGCAATTAGGTATATACAGTAAATATTGTATTGCAATGAATGTGGACTTAGATCTGTACTACAATAAGTGAATTCTGCCAACTGTAGTGCAATAAGCAAGGAAGAGTAAAGCATTAACTGTCAGAAAGTATTTACAATAAAGTTTCTGTGCAATAAGTGTGGAATTGCAGCTGTATTGCAACACCTGCATAATCATGACTGTTGTGCAATAAAAACTCAAAACTATTCCAGGAACTGCATAAAGGTATTCCCAATAAAGTCTGTTGTACAATAAGTGTGGATTCAGAGTTGTTCTGTAAGAAATAATTTGTGACAACCATTCTACAATAACACATCAACCAATACCAATAATACCAAGTTAAATTGTGCACATCAGGAATGCCTTGATTTAACCATTGCCGATGAGTTATATGTATTCAGGCTGTAAGCTAAGGTGCTGTAGTCAAGTATAACAGTTTAATTAAATAGAGAATAGCCAAAAATCAAATAAACAAAAAAATGGCAGAAGACAGTGGCTCCAAAAGACAAAAAGCAGAATACTCCACAAAAATAGCGTATAAAACCTTTAATTACCGCTTTCATCGACTGACTTCCACAGAATACTCCAAACAAGAAAAACACACCCTTAAATACACACTCAAACTAATTGGTAATCAATCAATTATTAATTAAAACAATGTTGAATGTTGCAAACCTTCATTTTAAAAAGGAAGACAAAAATAAATCATGATGTTTATCAATACATAACTTCCTATACTTTAAAAAACATTTTACATTTACTGTCTCATTCAAACCAGGCGGTTGATCTGCTTTTAACTTAATCTGCCATAGGGTCTCTCTTTGTTCAAGATAATTCTTGAAATCACCAGCCCTTAAATCCTGTTTACACACCTCCACTACTGAAAAGACAAATTTCTTAAAGTTTAAACAGGTGGTAGAATGTTTAAATAATGCACTGTTAGACTCTTTTGTCTTAATATTATATATATGCTCTTTAATACGTGTCCCCAAACTCCTGGTGGTCATGCCCACATAAAATGCGGGACAAGCTGTACACAGGGCAATGTAAACAACACCGGAGGTGTTGCAAGTAAAGTACCCTGGAACCTCCAGGATTTTGTCTACTGTAATGACCGAAATAAATGAACCTATAGAAATATACCTACAAATTTTACAATTGTGACAGCAAAACATTCCTTTTTTAACAATATTGGTTTTACTGGTAGAGACCTTATCATTTTCAAGCAGTTTCTTTATGTTATAGTTGTTTTGAAAAATAAAGTTTGGTTTGTTACCAACCACTTTAAGTATGTCATTATTTCCCTGTATAATTCTCCAATTTTTTTCCAAAACAGCCTTAATACAGCTAGCATCGGTGTTCATAGCCAAAGAGCAAACTAATCCAGGGTCTACAGAACTAAATTCAACCTTGTTAACAATGTCTGTCTGTAATTTATTTAAAATAGCTGGATAGTGTGTTTGATGTTTATTTAAAATCTCATTTCCACTGTCTATCACTAACTTCTCATCATATCCCCTATTCACAAAAAGAGACGCAATAAAAATAAATTCTTGTATTAAATCCTCATGTCTACTAGTCATCCGACAAGCTCTAATATATTGGCCTCTAGGGATGTTTTTAATTGTGTGCTTTGGATGGTTACTTTGATAGTGTAAATAACTGTTTGTAAAAGTTTGTTTCCGAAAAATCTTACTATGTAACCTATTATCACTATCATCCCACCAAAGACATACATCCAGAAAGTTAATGTTTAAACCAATGTTACCTTTAGTGAATTTCAAATAGTTAGATGATAAATTGACATCCTTAAGAAATTCATCTACTGTATCATTGTTTCCTTCTATCATAAAAATTAAATCATCTATAAACCTGGAATAGAATACAATTTTAAACTTACTACTAAATTGAGGCAAATGTTTAATTTCCCACCATGCCATCACTGTATTGGCGTAGGCTGGTGCAGCTGGGGAGCCCATGGCTACCCCTCTGATCTGTTGGAAATATTGATTTTTAAATAGAAAATAATTATTTTCTAATATTATTTCCAAAAAATTACAAATAGTTGATATTGTGTTGTTGGAAAAAACATTACTATTTAATAAGTAACACCGTACAGCTTCTACACCTTCATCATGGGGTATACAAGTATACAATGACACTACGTCCAAGGTGAAAATAATATGTTTCTTAGGGTTGAAAATTCCTTTCTCTTGAAAATTCCTAAGTTTTTCCAAAAAGTGCCAAGAATCTTTGACGTAGGAATCACATTTAGATATTAATGGCCCTAAACAAGCATCTAAAACTAAGGAAATTCCTTCAGTGATAGAGTGAGGGGCAGAAACTATGGAACGAAAGGGGGGGGTCAATCAATTGTTTATGTGTTTTAGGTATTCCAAAAAAGACCCCTATTTTAGGATACTCAACTATACAAAAGTTATATAATTCAATACTAATGTCACCTGACATTAATGCTTCATAAAGATGAGAGTTGATGAAGCGGTATGATTTATGAATATCAAGAATAGTAACTTCTTTGTATTCATTTAAATTCCCCAAAATGTTTAACATATTAACATCATAAACATCCTGCTCCATGATTACAATATTGGAGCCTTTATCACTTTTCATAAATCTATAATGTCCTGCTAAGGCTCTAAGATTTTCTAATGCTGTCCTTTCAGATTTTGTAAGGTTGTCAGTAAAATAATTTCTGGTATTGAACAATTTGCTAATATCAGCAATACATATTTCTTCAAAGACTTTTATCGTGTGATGTAGTTTAGGAGTATAGCTGGAAGGTTTGATTAAGCTGTTATTAGAGGACTGTAAACCATGCATCACATATGTTAAATTAATTTTTCTAGTAAATTTTTTTATATCAACTACCGTTCTACTGTAGCTACCCCTACTGCATGGTACAAAATTCAAGCCATATTTTAACACATTTATTTCAGTGTCACTAAAAGTATGTTTAGATAAATTAATGACATTGAAACATTCATTAAATTCGTTCAAATTTCGTCCTCTGACGAGTTTGACCCCAAAAAAGTTTTACTACGTGTCAAAACAGTACTCTTGCTGGTGTTACTATGATTGTTTATCGGTAATTTTTTATTTTGTGCAACCTCTTTACTTGTAGCGTTAAGTTTAGAAATACCATTGTTTTCCTTCCTTTTATTACGGACACCTTCTTCACTACTGACACCAGTTGGTTCATTATCTAAAACAATGTCATTCTCCTCATTATCAAACACTACATTACTTTGATGGAAATCTTGTATTAAACATTCAGTATGAACATCTCTATCAAAATTAAAGGCTGCACCTGTATTGTGATTTACATGTGAAGCCGAAGCTTTCTCATTATTAAAATATTTATCAGAAGTGAACACTGTTTGTTTTTATATCTATTTTCACTTCCATTAAAAACTCGTGTATTAACAGCAAAATTGTCATAAGCCTTTTTGCTTTTATAAGCGGCAATGTCCCGGTTTAATTTCTGTTGCTTTCTATTTGTTACATCAAGAGAATGCTGTTGTACTTCTTTTGTAGCTCGTTGAAAAAATGTCCGGTAGTTTTCTTCACTGGAACTACCACTTAACTGTTTCTCTAGATCAATGATTTCATTTTTCAAAAACCCCATCTTTTGTTTGTTGTTTTCTATTAACAATTTAAGAAAATTCAAACCGGCTTCGTTAAAGAAAGCAACTAAGGTGTTAAACATTGTGCTTCCCAAACTAACACCGTTTGGGCATTTGAAAAACCTTAGACCTTTCGGCATTATGCCGAGTTCAATGCAGTACTTGAAATAGCAATTTTCTAAATGAAGCGACTTGTACCTTTTTAACAGTTTGGTTAAATTTTCCTGTTCACCACTCGATGGCCCTTGATGGAATGGTTCAGAGCGTTGTCGTGTAGAAAGAAAAGGATTTTCTTCTTGGTTTAATAACTGCTGACAACCCATGATTTTCTTATCACGAGCGGAAAATGGCAAACGTCTCTTTGCTTCTCGTTCGTGTAGTGTAGCTTTATCCTGGGCGGGACTTCCGACCTCAATCACGGTTTCAAGTTCCTGTTCAAACCCCATAGGACTGGAGACCTGGACTACATTATCGGACCCGTTAGATCTGGCCAACAAGGGTTTTAAAGATCCGCGGATGTCTAATAAAGTCGCCAATAACAGATTATTCAATTTTTCAGTTTCTGACAATGGTGTTGGATGAATAGTCATATTCATCAGAGATTCATCGGCCACTTCTGCCATGCTGGCTGAGTAAAACAATTAAATAGAGAATAGCCAAAAATCAAATAAACAAAAAAATGGCAGAAGACAGTGGCTCCAAAAGACAAAAAGCAGAATACTCCACAAAAATAGCGTATAAAACCTTTAATTACCGCTTTCATCGACTGACTTCCTCAGAATACTCCAAACAAGAAAAACACACCCTTAAATACACACTCAAACTGATTGATTACCAATTAGTTTGAGTGTGTATTTAAGGGTGTGTTTTTCTTGTTTGGAGTATTCTGAGGAAGTCAGTCGATGAAAGCGGTAATTAAAGGTTTTATACGCTATTTTTGTGGAGTATTCTGCTTTTTGTCTTTTGGAGCCACTGTCTTCTGCCATTTTTTTGTTTATAACAGTTTAATAGCTGTAGAATGCAACTATAATACTCATATCTTCTCTTTCTACAGGAACTACAGGTAAATGGGTGAGGTAGCACATATCATCAATAAATAATTGTGTGTTTAGATGTCACAGAACGTTTGAATCATTAGCAAGAATGTGAAAATACAGCATAAAATACAGGAAATAAATATTATAATAATAAAATAAAGTGAAATACGTAATGTGTATTCTTTGGTATAGCTGTATGTCTGTAAAAACCCTGCTGCAGCCAACTCATATGTGCCATGTGGATGACCTCTGCAGTCACTGCTATTGGGTTCTGTCCCCATGCCTGCGAAGCAAGGCACAATAGTTGCTTAGTTTCTGTACTGTACATATACATGTCTCTCAAGTTTCATGCTGTCACGTCATGTAATTAGTAGTGTGTAATCCCTCTGTCACAGGTTTATCATCAACATGATTACCTAAATAGTAGGGTATCAATACCTTAGCCCACAGTACACCTTGGTAGTTATATAAGTCCACCTGATGTGCATGTGGTCTGTGTAGTTGTGTACCCACTGTTGTTACTGCTTGGCCCATAATGTCCCATGCTGCTAGCTTGAGAGGTATGCATGTGCTACTGCAGATGTAGGGTACTTGTACACAAAGAAAGGAAAGAGCTGTAGAGTGGAAAGTAGTACTGTTGTCAAGTACATAGCCAATAATAGTACTAATGCCCTATTTTTTTCTCTCTATCCCCACCCCTTATCTTCATTTATTTATTATTGTTATTCATTGGTATGGTTCACTATTAACATACGTTGTTACGTTAAACTGTATTTTGGGGCATGTGTTTATTACTGTTATGTATTGTAATGGTTGCATATAAGTATGTCTTATTGAATTTCTTATTTTGTTGGCCTTATGCCATGACTGTTACTGGCATGCTGTTATTATGCTGACTATTCTGTTATTTATTGTTGTGTTTCACATAATATTGTTATGTACTTGGGTTATTCCCAGAGTTCTGGCATGCTGTTATTACTAACAATATAGTTTGTTCATAACTAACCTATAGCTATACTATTGCTATACCTCCATCAGCTGAGCACATCAGGGTAGGCCTTGACCCAGTGATTAGCCTAAACCTACCTCAGCTGGCAATAGCACTAGATCCTGGCAGATCTGGGACCATTGCCGGTGGTGCCCCCTCTGCAGCCCCTGCACCACCTGCTGTGGTGGGTGGAACCACCTCATGAGACAGGGCGGGATCTCCCCCTGGGAGGGTAGGGTTGCCAACTTTTCAAGTAAAAAATGCAGGACATGTACATGAAAACAAAATGTGTGTAATTTTGGTACCCCCATCCCCTCCCATGCAGCCATTCCAGTGTCCCATTACTTGGCTGTTTCTCCATTTCTTCCCAGTTGCCATAAATACTGTGCCTAGTGTTTTCTGCTTTACTTCTACAATGATTACAGATATTTGGATTTAATTTAAAACTTTTATTTCAAATTTTATAACACATACACTGATAGAAATTTGCTAAGCAAAGTAATACAGTCTCACAATGAAAACAGACTTGGCATTAAAACTTTTCTGCCTTTGAAACTCACATTGAAAGAAAATGCATCTGGCCAGTGGTGAATTAAGTTTACCTTTGGGCTGTTTTCAAATCATAGGTCCTTTGCACACATTTTAGGACCATGCAAGAGTTCTTTGATTCACCTTCCTGATTGTAGTAAATTGTAATATATAATAATCAATTTATATCTCTTGCATAATACAGCAGCACTTGTTAGAGCATGTTTTAAATGTATAGTTTTGAACATTTTTCCAGTAAGCAATGAAATAAAACATATGAACCAAAACCAATAATGACAAAACTGCCCAAGTGAGAACATTTCAACCATAAAAGTCCACTCAAACTTCTGTCATTACAATCCACCAATATCAGTCAATATGCACAGTCTCTCTGCAGAAGTAAAAGTAATCTGAATAATTCCACATTAAAGAGATCTGTAACTAATGAATAGGTTGCTGTTAGCAAACAACTTTATATTTTAGTATTTCATCTACAAATTCAGTACCTGATGCCCTTGAAGAATAAATTGCCTATGTTACATTAAAAAATGGTAAGCTGGTAATACTGCAATAAGGAATGGATGGCAAACTGAAAACAGGTTCATTATGACGCTAAGAAATATTGAAGTCTGAAAAAGTGCTTGATGGTTTAGATAATCCTGCATCCTGGAGAGAATCTTGTTTAGCTACACTCTGAAATTCAACTCCGAGAAGCACAGTAGTCACACAATTTAGTTTATTTCAAACAAAACAAAAGAATTATGTACAATAACCTAGCAGGATTCAGCACAATACATATAATGCAATTCTTCTTTCATTCCGTTTGCGTTAGTTTCCATAAAATGCCACAAATAGCAAGCGTCTTTACCAGCTGTTGTCACAAAGTAATTCAAAAAATCCTCTGCTAGAGAGGAATACTTTTCAGTGCTGAGTATTTACAACACAACACATTTTCTGGTTCAGTAGCAGTGATGAAAGATAGCTTATTTGGTTTGCTCTGCTTCCCTCCTAACGCAGGAAGTATGTATTTCTAGATTTCTTAATAAGCACCCAGAAAGGGAGATATCTAATGTAAACAATGTGACAACTGAGATCTTAACAACAATCCCTTCAGCTTGAAAAACAAATAACAGACTGAAGGCAAATGGGTATATTGACCAGTTGTACAGCTCCCTAAATGCTAAACATCTGTCTAACGATGAAGCTGTTTGCCAGGCATTTAGTTAGTTTTTAGCAGTTCACATAAGAATGAACAGAAGTTACAAAACTTTGACCAGGTAAAGAAATTTGATGAACTCTAGTTTGTCGCTGTCTAGGCAATATCAGCATCATTGAAAAAAATAGAGAAATACTATGTCTGGGTACCGCTTCATATTTGTAGAACAATACCACTGTGCCAAGTACTGAGCAGTTCTGCACTTTTCAGCTTAACCTGCCCCTTGGAAAAAAATAGCCATCTGTTGACCTGTGAGAGAGGGGAGCTTTGAGCAACCTATCTGTCCCTGGAGGAGTCATTCCAGCCCAGAAGTTAGTAGTTTATTGGCCATTTTGGGCTAATTTCTATCACTTTCATTTCCCTACTATAAAAACCACGTTTGCATGGCTTTGCACACTGGGCAGTGCCGGTTAGCTACGGTTAAATTATTCCCAGCTCCACTAAGTCTCCTCTTCAGTTTTTCCCTTGAAACTAGTCTAACTCTCAACCTAAGTCCTCAAAAAGCATCCTACAGCCCAGCACTTGCTCAGACCTAATAGCAAGCACTAATATACCCTGAGACTGATTGCCCAGCAGGGCAAGGCTCTTTATTCACCCCTCACCAACCAAGCGACTAAGCAGCTCACCCTTCTATTTAGGCATGACCAAAGGGCAACTTCAGGTGCACTCTCCAGTCCAGCTGTTAAATATGGGTATCATGAGACAATGTTACAACTGCCTCATGTACACAGACAACCCTCTCCTACTACCAAAAAACACTAACATATGCAAGAGATGTAATTATACAGCCAAACTGGAAGCTAAGCTGTCTCCACCCAAGACAGGAACAGACATTCCAGAGGAGAAGGTTAACACTTGCACCACAACTCCAGCCACACACAGACCTACTAAAACAGCACTGGTAAAAAATACACATAAAAACACAAAATCATACTCGGAGGCTCTAAATAAAAACCTGCAAAAGCATCAGAGACCTTCAAAGCAGACAACCAAACAACTTGCACTTCCCGTCACAAACCAGACAACACATAAAACACAAAATCAGTGTGCCGCACAATCACAGCACTTAAGGTGAAATAACATACCTAACACACTAGTAATAGGTGTCTCTATAGTCAGGCACACTGACGTCCCACTCACTGGGTTGGATAAGCAGAAGGTTACTGTTAGCTGCCTGTCAGAAGCCTGAATCCGCCACATAACACAAGCACTCAGGTCACTCCAGAACAAATACAAATATGACTCTGGCATTGTTCATGTTGATGTGAATGACCTGAGATGTACCTCCCTGGACTACATGAAAAGAGACATGGAAGAGCTCTCTGATCATGTAGCCCAGGCTAGTATGACCCTGACCCCGAGTGTCATCCTGCCCTCAATTTCAACAATTGGCTGAGCTTCTGGTGTCATTCAAAGGGGATCCAGTGTCTGCCAGCCTGGGACGACATGCTCGACAAGCCCCGTTGCTTTGCAAGAGACAGCTTGCACCTGTCACCCCTAGTCTTACAAATACTGGCCAAGGCAATTGCTGCCCCCATAGAGCCTTTTTTAGGCAAGACTCAAAAGTCAAACCCACCTCCATAAACAGCACAATTAACAAAAATCTGAGGGTTATGCTACTCAACGCCAGGAATTTAAATCTCAAAATGCATGCGCTCAAAGCACTCCTCAGTATGGAGAATGTTGACATCTGTGCAGTAACTGAAACCTGGTTCGAGGCTCCAGAGAGCACCCCAGCACTACCAGGCTACAACTCATACCACACTTTTCGGCCACAGAACATGAACCGAAACACAAAAGGAGGGGGTGTATCCATATTCATCAATGATACCTACACCTCCAGGTTAGTGACACAGCATGATACCTCTGAGATCATCCATGTGCAAATAACATCGGGCAAATCTGCAATGCAAATTGTGGCCTGCTACAGATCACCTTCCATGACCCAGGACCACCACTCCACCTTTCTGGTGGCACTGGAAAACATGAAGGTCCTAACAAACACCCTGATATTGGGCGATTTCAATTACCCTACCATTCACTGGAAAAACTACTCGAGTACAAATTCCCAGGCCCAGCGCTTCCTGCAATTCATCAACTCAAATGCCCTGGATCAGCTGGTAGACTCCCCTACCAGAGGTGAAAACATATTGGACCTGGTCATCACCAATATGGGTGACAGGTTTTCCACACCGGAGGTCAACCCATCACTGGTTAGATCAGACCATAAACTAATCACTCTGGATGTCCACACCCCAACACCACCCCCAACTAAGGAAACCACAGTAAAAAACTTTTCTAAAGCAAACTTCACCTTACTTAAGACAGAGGTGGTAAGTTTCACAGCCCCCATGCTAAAGAATAATGCTGCCCAAGATGCAGAAACCTTTAAAATGCACTCTATGAGCACCTACAAGGATGCATGGATGACGTCATCCTTAGCAAAAAAAAGACTCACTCCTCTAAGAGAAGGAAACCAGTTTGGTGGACCCCTGCAATAAACAGGCTATACAATAGGAGGAAACTAGTTCAGAAAAAAGCAAATCCCAAGAAGGAAAGACATTCCTGATCAGTATCAGTAAGAAACTGAGGTCCTCATGAAATCATCCAAGGCTAACTTTGAAAGGAAAATAGCCAAGGATTCAAAAGATAACCACAGAACCTTCTTTAGCTATGTTAAGAATCTAAGTGGCAACTTGCAGATATGCACTGAACTAGTGCAAAATAGCACAAAATATACTGAACCTACTGATATTGCCAACATCCTGGCAGATGGATTCAGTGCAAACGTCACCCCCTCTCACCTCCAAAAGGACCCACAACAATACCTGAAAAGTGTAGTGTCCCAAAATTCACAGACACACAGGTGAAAACAGCCCTTTCAAAAGCCAAAAACACAGCATCAATAGGACCAGTTGGTGTCCCAGGCTGCGTCTTGCACGAACTACAGAACGAACTAACCCCCCCACCTAAACACACTGTTCAACCTCAGCCTCTCCACAGGCTATGTGCCCATACAATGGCACACAGCAATGGTTATTCCTCTCCACAAAGACAGGGCCACGACTGACCCTGGTAATTATCGCCCCATAAGCCTGACTAGCCTGGTCTGCAAGGCTATGGAGTGCATCATCATGGAACTCATTAGACATTGGGAACCTCCAAACACTTGACCCGACCCAGTTCGGCTTTGTTAAGGGTAGATCATGCCTAATAAACCTGGTTGACTTCTTCAAGACAGTCACCAAGGCCATAGATGAGGGAGAGGTGGTTCACACAGCCTACCTTGACCTCGCCAAGGCATTCTTCACCATTCCCCACTCGGGTATTACAGAAAAACTCACCAGTTTGAACATAAACCCCTATGTCACAAGATAGATTGCCAACTGGCTTACAGACCAAACTCACATGGTAAGAATAGTGGGCTCCAGGCCCGACTCTAAACCAGTCACAAGTGGTGTCCCATAAGGCTCGGTCCTGGGATCCCTACTGTTCGGCATATACTTCTCAGAATTACAGGCAAACACAGAAGGACTATGCCTAACCGTGTTCGCCGATGACTGCAAACTGGGAGCCATAATTGACTCTCCGGCTGACACGGACATCCTCCAAAAGGGCCTTACTGAGATGGACACCTGGTGTCAAAAGTCATGGCCAAGAGCTAAATGCCAAAAAATGCATATTCATCCCATTTGGGAAAAACAAAACACCCATGAATTACCACATAGGTGGCAGCTCCCTTAAAACAGACGAGGTAATAAGAGATCTGGGGACCCTGTTAGATAGTAATCTCTTCTTTGACAATCATATTGCCAAAGTAGTTAGGAAATCCTTCTATGTGGCCCTTCTAATTACTAAAGGATTTGCATGTAGAATAGTGCCCCTCTGCTTGTCACTCATTAGACCCATCATAGAGTACAATGCCCCATTTGGGATGTACCTCACAAGACACTTCCAACAGCTGGAAAGACCACAAAAGTACCTCACCAAGAGGATTATTGATCTCAAGCATATGTCGTATGCAGCCCGACTGAAAAAACTCCGGCAGTACTCAGTGGCATATCGCTTACTCTGAGGTGATCTCTGCCTGACTTACAAAGCCATGTCCAACTCAGAATTGATGGACATGCTCCACCTAAAGAAATCCAAGTCATTGTAAGCTACACACTCTAGTGAGCTAAACTTCACCACAACAATAAATAGAACATGCTGGAGGGATAGATTCCTGTCACAGAGACTCCCCATGCTTTGGAACAAAATTTCAAATTACATCAGGCAGAGACCCTCACTAACACTCTTCAATTGAAACCTTGACGAGTGGATGGGTAACAGAAAATACACGCCTGGGATTACTTCATTGGCTCTGCTTGACAGAGTATCAGTTAATTATCAATGGGGCGGTGAAAGCCGACACATTCTGGCTAGGTTTATAAATGGCCTCGGGCAGATAGCCTAGTACCTACCTATGAACCGATAAAGGATGTTAGCACAGGTTTGAAGGGGTTAAGAGGTGAACTTCTCCCTTCAAGAGCTAAACCCAAGTTAAAGTGAGTATATATATATATATATATATATATATATATATATATATATAGAGAGAGAGAGAGAGAGTGACAGCAAGAGAGGCAGAATCAGAGCAATTAAAGTGAACTAATACGTCCAATATTTAATGATTAATTGTTAGTGTTTCTACCAAAATATAAATTCTGTTAGACCACAGAAAGTCCAGAGCTGCAACAATGGCTTCTTAGTATAGTTAGTCCACATTTTTCACCCCATTGTGACAGATCTGGAACATCCAGCCTACTCAATATGAATATCAAGAAAGTGACATGAAGGGGAACTACCCAGGGGGCCACATAGAAATGCACACAAATACAGACATGTTAACAGCAACATATGATGTCTGCATGTGAATTAGTCCACTGACTTAAGTTACACAGGTCAGTAAACTGGTCTGAGAATCATTTTCAGGCATGCCCCTGGCTAAATAACCAGATACAAATGAATGTTGGCAGCTATATTACATATAGTGCTTTAACAACTAGTATAACATGCACAGAATCAAACCGTAAATCTAAAGTATAGAGCTATATAAGCAGCAATATACAATAACTAAATTATGTACATTTATGGAAAAAAACTATTTACAATGTCATATGATAGCATGGGAATCACAAGTGAGTTATGTAGTCAGCTTTGCTCCCCTGTACCACTTTAGTAATGAGTGCTAACCCCATAATGCTGCCCCTTTCCTCAACCTTAACCCTTCACCTTACCTTCATTAAATCTATCCCATAATACTACCTCTACACAAGACACAATTGTACACACAAATAATACTATATCTTATCCCCTAACTTAACCCCGATGCTAACCCTAAAATACACAAACTCGCATACAAGTATATAACACCTATCCTTTACTCATCCCTGATCTTAACCCTGCCTCACATGCACATGCAGAGAAACACTCTCACACCACCAACCTCATGTTCCTATATCGGCATTACACAGCATCAACATTTCCACTGTGTGGCTATCCATACCATTGACATATTAAATCACACCCCCTGTGTTCGCTGAAGAAACGGCATTCAACAAAAACATAGGGGACCAATATGTATGTGTGTGTGTGTATGTGTGTGTATATGTACACACACACACACACACACACACACACACACACACACGGGTCCACTTCATAACATTGAATTTCATAACACTGAGACCATAACATCGAAAATCCAAAACACTGAAAACTCAGAATATTGAAAGTGTGCTTCATAACACTGAAAGCTACATTGCACAAGTAAATAAGATCCCCTTCACCTATAACACCACCTAAATAACAAACACACTTTCTACTACATTTCTGCAGGGGGGCCAGCCCCCCTGCACCCCACAAACCTTCTGTATACTAAATATACCAACTTCAAGATTGCACTACACTGGAAAAAAGTTAATTTCCTAACCTCACCATACAGTGAGGTTAGGAAATTAACTTTTTTCCACTATAGTGCGGTCTTGAAATTGATATATTAAATTTATGGGGGTGTGGGTGGAGGGCAGAGTCCCCCATATGTGGGGGGGGGTGCAGGGGGCTTGCAACCCCTGCAGAAATGTAGTAGAAAGTGTGCTTGTTAGTAAGGTGTAGTTATAGGTTTAGAGGATGTTATTTACATATGCACTGTAGCTTTCAGTGTTATGAAGCACACTTTCAATGTTCTAAGTTTTCAATATTTTGGGTTTTCGGATTTAGATGTTTCGGTCTCAATGTTATGAAATTTCAATGTTATGAAGTAGACCCACACTCACACACACACACAAACGTGTGTGTGTGTGTGTGTGTGTGTATATCTATAAGTATATATAGGTTCATAGGTTAGTACTATGCTAACTGCCCTTTTCAGCCATTTTAAACTTAGCCAATTATCCCTTGTGAGACTCAAACCCTGCACCTTGTGTTTGTAAGGCAAACACCTTAACCATTAGGCCACCCTCCCAACCCTCATATGCAGTATCATGTGATTGTGGTACTCTAACGTTTATAAGGCAGTCATAAAATCAGATATATGAATGTGCACATTGATCATATGGTCTTCTGACATGATCCCACTGAATACTGGTTTGGCAATCATCATCTATAGAGAGAGGGGTGTGTTTAAATTATTAGTATTTGATGCAACTAGATTAGATTAGTACAACAGCATCTTCAGGCTTGTCACACTTGTACTTTTGGATAAATTACATTTGCATAGCACTACTTACTAATATTTTTCAAAAGTCTGTGACTACATCTGTCACCAGAAATGAATTCACCCACAAAAAGAAACAATTAAAAGACTTCTTTGATCACATTAAATGATTAAGTCTCTACCAATAATACTGAAATGTATAATGAAGTGCAACAAAAATATTCTCGTAATCACTTAGTGAAAACATGAGTAAAACGCATCATGAATAAAAACAGTTTCATAATTTAGTAGCCTTCTGTTTCACAATACATTTAATATTCATGGAGTCATTCCGACCTAGTATCTTTATTGCTTGCAACTTTAGCCACCAACATAGCTACTTAATATCCAGTAACAGTATACAAGCAAAAAGAAACACCCAACGGACAAACCAGCTGTAAATCCATAAGAAAACAAGTAATAGTAAAAGAAAAGTGGTATCAGCTGGTAGAACAGTCCACATAAAAATATACTCCAACTCCAACCAAGTATATAGAAACGTATTTGATAAAAGCAACCACAATGAACACTCGGTAAGCGCTTTCACCAACACAATATTGGCTTCATCAGACCGTTAATACATGACATAAAACATACCCTCCCCTTAAATACTACATCAATGCATCAAGTACATTTTAAATAAACCAATGAAATACCCCACAAATAATGCATCATACCCCATCATTAACACACAGCAGATGTCAATTAAATTGCTTGTAAACAACAAGCTGCCTCAAAAATGTGTAGGACTTAAAGGGGAACTTTATAGACTATTAGTTGTACTAGATACTGTTACAAGACATAAACCAAGTAGTTACATACCTCATTTCCTTACACCTCTCCTGCCCAGGACTGGTTTAATAGAAACCATAGTATTAAGGCCATAAACCTTACTTGCTTTTAATCTTAAAATCCAACTCAATTCTGCCTCCAAGGTTTTGTTCTCAATATTACCCATTCTCATACCCTCCATCAATGCCTCCAAACCTCTGTATTTAAAACTGTGTATCCGCTCACTACTTGCAAAATACTTCACTAAAGCATTTGTCATGCTCCCTACCCTAATGTTATATGTATGTTTCCTTATTCATTCTTTCAGAGTCCAATCAGTTTTTCCAATATAGAATCTCATACAGCAGTCACATTTGGCCATATATACTATATGCCTAGTCCCACAATCTGCCTTTGCTCTGATCTTAAACAGTCGATCTGTCTCTGGATGTACGAAGTCCACCTCCTCATCAATCATCACACAAAATTTACATGAACCACAAGGATGGGTCCCATATGCAGCTTCATGCTCCTTCACCATCCTGCCAGGATAACACAACATATTCTTCGGTATCTTACAATTTCTGAAAGTAAACCTAGGCAGCCCCTCCACTACACGACCTATCTTATCATCCGTCATCAATACTGACCAGTTCTTCAAAAAAAAAAAACCTGAACAACATGGGTATAGGGAATGGGTATCCTAACCACATTATTAACATTACCCCCACTTCCTCTTCCATTCAAAGTCCTAACCTGATTGTGACCACATGGCAAATAATAAAATTGATTTTATAACCTCTCTGTAACAAGGAAAATCTAAAATCACTCATACTTGCTCTATACCCATCATCCATATTATGCAGACGGGGCACCCTCATGCCCTGTCCTTTAACCACATTCATAAAAGTCCCCTGAGGGTGCATACTCCTTCTATGTAAGACAGAGTTCTTATAACATTCCTTCCTAAACAAGCTAGTATTCAGGTTCCCACTAGGCCCCTTCTTAAAATGTACATCCAAGAAATCTAGACCAACCTCAGAACACTCAAATGTAAACCTTAAAAAAATTACTTGTATCATGCAACGCCATAACAAACTGTTCAAGGCTCATATGGTTCCCCTACCACAGCAGGAAAATATCATCAACAAAATGCCAGTAGAACAGAACATGCTGAAAAACGTCTTCATGGTGAAAACCTGCTCCATTTCCCACTGTGCCATGATAGCATTGGCATAGCTGTTAGTACAGCAGGTCCCCATCACTACACCATGCTTCTGTCTATAATACCGATCGCCAAATACAAAAATATTATACTCCAAAATCAGATGCATAAAATTACAAATTAGAGCTATCAATCTGGCTTCATATACTTCTGCCTGAGACAAACACCTACGTAGGTATTCAACCCCCTGTCTATTAGGGATAGCTGTAAATAATGATGTTACATCTAGTATAACAAGTAAATAATCTCTAGATCTATCCCAGTTCTCCATAAATGAAGATAAGTCTTCCAGAAAGTGTTTGGTATCCTTCAAAATTATTACAGACATCCGAAACAGGTCTTACCTTCCTCTCTACAAATAGTGAAAACGGCTCTGTAATCCACCCCTTTCCTGCTATAATGGATCTAAAGGGAAGTGGCCTAATGTCTTTATGTACCTTAAATAACCCTTGAAATAAAGGTACAATGGGGGAATGTACCATAAGAAACTGTGCTAACTCAATACTAATGGAAAATCTTAACAGGTTGTCATTAATAATGTAGTGTACATCCTTAATCTTATCCTGTACCTGTTGTACATGTAGGCTCTCATATACTTGCTCATCTGCCAACATACCATTCAGGGACCCAAAATAAAAACACCTATCCATAAATACTACCATTCCTCCCTTGTCGGCAGGGCATATCGCTACATTTTTGTCATTACGTAAAGTTTTAAGAGCTTCTCTTTCCCGTTTGCTTAAATTAACAAATCTGTTACCACTTGGTTTATTATTGCAAACTTCAAAGAAGTCTTGTTCACAAACCCTGCAAAACACTTCTAAAGTGCTTCTAAAACAGGGTGATTATTAGGTATAAAACTGTTAAACTTTTTATCGACAGAAGCATGGTGTAGCAATGGGGACCTGCTGTGCTAACAGCTATGCCAATGCTGTCATGGCACAGTGGGAAATGGAGCAGGTTTTCACCATGGAGATGTTTTTCAGCATGTTCTGTTCTACCGGCATTTTGATGATGATATTTTCCTGCTGTGGGAGGGGAACCGTATGAGCCTTGAACAGTTTGTTATGGCGTTGCATGATAAAAGTGATATTTAAGGTTTACATTTGAGTGTTCTGAGGTTGGTCTAGATTTCCTGGATGTACATGTTGAGAAGGGGCCTAGTGGGAACCTGAACACTAGCTTGTTTAGGAAGGAATGTTATAAGAACTCTGTCTTACATAGGAGGAGTATGCACCCTCAGGGGACTTTTATGAATGTGGTTAAAGGACAGGGCATGACTGTGTCCCGTCTGCATAATATGGATGATGGGTATAGAGCAAGTATGAGTGATTTTAGATCTTCCTTGTTACAGAAAGGTTATAAAATCAATGAGGTTGATCCGATTTTGACAGATGTTGATTTTATTAGGGAAGGGAGGGCTAAACCCTATTATTTGCTGTGTGGTCACAATCAGGTTAGGACTTTGAATGGAAGTGGAAGTGGGGGTAATGTTAATAATGTGGTTAGGATACCCATTCCCTATACCAGTGATACCAGTGTGGTTCAGGGAGTTTTTTGGAAGAACTGGTCAGTATTGATGACGGATGATAAGATAGGTCATGTAGGGGGGGGCTGCCTAGGTTTACTTTCAGAAATTGTAAGACACTGAAGAATATGTTGTGTTATCCTGACAGGATGGTGAAGGAGCATGAGGCTGCTTATAGGACCCATCCTTGTGGTTCGTGTAACTTGTGTGTGATGATTGATGAGGAGGTGGACTTTGTACATCCAGAGACAGGTCGACTGTTTAAGATCAGAGCAAAGGCAGATTGTGGGACTAGACATATAGTATATATGGCTAAATGCGACTGCTGTATGAGATTCTATTTTGGAAAAACTGATCGGACTCTGAGAGAACGGATAAGGGAACATGCATATAACATGAAGGTAGGGAACATGGCAAATGCTTTAGCAAAGTATGTTGCAAGTAGTGAGCGGATACACAGTTTTAAATACAGAGTTTTGGAGGTATTGATGGAGGGTATAAGAATGGGTAATATTGAGAACAAAACCTTGGAGGCAGAATTGAGTTGGATTTTAAGATTAAAAGCAAGTAAGGGTTATGACCTTAATACTATGGTTTCTATTAAACCAGTCCTGGGCAGTAGAGGTATAAGGAAATTAGGTATGTAACCACTTGGTTTATGTCTTGTAACAGTATCTAGTACAACTAATAGTCTATAAAGTTCCCCTTTAAGTCTTCACATTTTTGAGGCAGCTTGTTGTTTACAAGCAATTTAATTGACATCTGCTGTGTGTTGATGTTCGGGTATGATGCATTGTTTGTGGGGTATTTGATTGGTTTATTTAAAATGTACTTGATGCATTCATGTAGTATTTAAGGGGTGGGTATGTTTTATGTCATGTATTAACAGTCTGATGAATCTAATATTGTGTTGGTGAAAGCGCTTACCAAGTGTTCATTGTGGTTGCTTTTATTAAATATATTTCTATATACTTGGATGAAGTCAGAGTATATTTTATGTGGACTGTGATAGCAGCTGATACCACTTTTCTGTTATCCAGTAACAGTACTTTGAAATATTACTGTATGACTAGGAATTCCACATTCTACTTCCTCTATATATGCAAACAGACCGTGGAACAAGTAGGTAAACCTGTTGCATTTCATAAGTACCTGAACCTTATTTGAAACATGTCCATTCATGTTACACTGCACAGTTTGGAAGTCTTCAAGAATTGAAATTCCAAACACAGACGTAAACAACCAGTCACACAGATACAGAAGACTGTTTTCATCTTCTGCGTCTGTGTGTGACTGGATGCAAAGGGTGTTCTTAAAGAAGAATACACTTAAAATAACAAAAAAAGAAATTTTGTTTTTAAATTAAAAGAAAATTAATCTCCTGCCTTTTTTCAGGACAATATGCTGTCTTTTCCATTTTCAGGACAGTGTCCGTTAATTCAGGACAGTCTAAAAAAATTCTGGACAGTTGGCAATGGCTAGGAGTGGTGGTTTAAGTGCAGTAGTCACCCAGCAGCAACTACTGGCCACGGTGCCCAGGACTGTTTATCAGAGCTATGAACATTGCCTGTGCATGATTTAGGGCATACTGGCCAACCTCGTTGGGCAGGCTGGCCCTGGAACCTAGCCTCCAGCACAGCCACCTTTGGGGCAGTGAAGGAGTAGTATTGACTGCCTATGGGTGGGGACTCAGTCACATGCTGCCATCTGGAGGCACATGCATCTCTGATTCCACAACACCCTCCCAAACAAGGTGTTTACACCCTCATTGTCACACACCACCCCTGTCTGCTGTCTTGTCTGTC
Source organism: Protopterus annectens (assembly GCF_019279795.1). NCBI lineage: Eukaryota > Metazoa > Chordata > Ceratodontiformes > Protopteridae > Protopterus > Protopterus annectens. The sequence goes on from NC_056726.1 coordinate 1,655,938,758, forward strand.
TGCTATTGCATTGTCTCCTACCCAACTGACCTCCCCACACATACCTATGCCCCTTCTTCAACATGCCACTCTCTCCCTAAAAAAATGGGCACCTGTCCCACAAAAAAAATGTTGCCCCATACATAGCTCTACATTTCACACACACACATGTCCACTGGATGCAATTAATGTGGTCCAATTGGCTTGACAACACATTTATGTTGTCCTCACCCCCCTCTTTGGAGTTTGAGAGTCCAAATTCATCTACAAAATCTGTCAAAATGCACAGCTGTTGCTGTCCAAGAAATTAATAGTTATGGTTCTTTCATAGACCCTTCCTCCACATCCCTTCCTGCTGTTCACTATGTTCCCCGCCTGCTTGCCACCATTTCACCACTTTCTTATCTCCCCTTTTTTCTTTTCTTTATATTTTTTTAGTGCAGGTTTGTGCAAATTTGTGTGGAGTGGTGTGGCGTGCTTCACCTAGCTCAGCTTAAATGAGTTTTAAAGACCTCTAATGTCTATATGTGTCTAAATGTTTTAAATTCAACAGTGGATGTATTCTGATGAAGTCTCTTTTGCTACAAGACAAAAGCGCTCAATACCTTGTTTGGTTTAATTAAATATTAGTCCTAAGTTGGTGGTGTGTGTTTCTGGAACTGTTTTTATTTTGTTTCATAGTTTTATTTGGTCTACAGTTTTATTCTATATGTGTCTATGACTGTATTACTCACATGTATAAAATAAATACCTCTGCCAAGTCTCCCCCTCTCAACTATAGCACAGTGCATTAACCCACCTTGTTACACAGGTTTTAGGTTACACAGGTGTTTCCATTAATACATACTGACTGCTACCTACTGTCATTAAGCATTGAAATGATATACAAAAGGAATGGGAAAAATAGGAGTGTACCATCGACCCTAGTGTAATAATACACCAGTGGACAGACAAAGACATACCAATGGATGTATGCAAGGCCTGTGATAGCAGGTACATGTGTCCTTTTATCAGAAACGTGTGGAAAGGCACCTGCTAAGGCAGCTATGGCAAAGTACGTGTACAACTGGGATCCTGGTGCAAAAATACAACCACATAAAACCATGCACATATTCATGGTTGTAGAAATGTCTCTCACAGCCTGTATATGTGCACATATATCTTGCAAATAGATGTATTTTTGCAGTGTCTTAGTAGTTCAGTCTGTTAAATGCCTTGCATATAGTACATTTTGCCACATACAGTCCTGGGTTTGATTCCACTGTTGTGATGCACTTGAATTACATTATTGCGCAGACAGAAAATAATGACTGTGTCTTGCAGTCTGAATCCCTACAGTTTACAGCTACTTAATTAACTGCTACCCAGTTTTGCAAGATAAAGGCCTGCAGGCAGAGACTCAATACACATATCCATATCTCCTAACTATATGTTGCCTACCACTCTGTTATTCACACTGTTATATAACAGATGTGCCTTACGCACATGCAACGATTGGACTGTAGAGAATACCCTTGTCCTGGCTCTGGCATAATGACAGCCCTGACACAGCTGCTACAGTTACATGTACAGCTTGCTGTCTAACAAAGTAGCCTGTAGCATGCACAGCTGTATGTAAAGGTAGCTGCTACAGGCTTACCATACCTCCCAACCCCCTAGAGCAAGAGATCTGGACACAGCCATACTTACTGTGGGGGGAAAAGGGGCAGAGATAGGGACATGTTCAACAGTTTGCCCCTACAAAGATAGCAGGTTGATAGAACAACATCTAATGCATTAGCATGCATTTCTGATGAGTATGAAGTGTGGCACTCACATGTTTCTCTTTCCTTACTGACAGCAACCCACAATGTTTGTCAGTGAACTGCCAGATGACCACAATGTTATGGGACACTGACCAAACATATGAGGCAATACGGTGCACATACTACACAAATCTCTATATTGGACAGTAGTTGTACCTACCCTCTGTGATGCTGTAGTCACCACACCTCAGTAATTTCCATCTCAAACAGTAAGATAGGGGCCAAGGCCTACATGAAGCCCTTATATCTTCCACTGTGGTGGCATGTCATTGTCTACTGATACTGCAATTCAAGTGTTTTGGCTGCAATTAGCAATTCTGAGCCACTGATCGGTGCAGAGTCAATTAACTGTTAATGAGCATTACCTTCAAAAGGCAAGGAACTGGTGCTGGTGAACAGGTATGTATGAGATTTCAGGCACACAGATAGTGTACATTACAAGCTTTTCCACAGGAAAGATTGAAAAAAAGAAATACTGCATTTCATCAGGTATGTAATTGATGTCTCCATATAACGGGATGCAGATGGGAGGATGGAGGTATGGGGAATAGAGAGTACAGCAGTAGGCTTGCCGTAGATCTATGGTATTGAGATGTCATTGATACTCTGCTATTCTACACCTACAAGGCATGCCTTTCAACTGTCCCTGCTTTCCAGCACATCTCAGCTCTGTCCCCACCAATCCCTCCCACAACGGTCAGCTGCTGTAGGAAAGCTAGTGGATTACACATAGTGACAATAGCTAAGGGTGTACACTCCTGTTACATCAAATGATGTACTGTATTTTACCTTCTCTCATTCTGTGAATGTGTCATGTACATAGTTTTAATATCGTAAAAGTGTCCCTGAATGTCCCTGTTGTAATCTGCCTACGTCCCTTTGTTGTTGGCATGTGTTCCAGTGTGGCTCAGAGATATGCCTAACATACCTGTGAACCACTTACAGGAAGAAATCAGGACACAGCCATAATTAATGGTGGGCCAAAGGGCCAAACTCAGTGACAGAGTATATATATTGCCCGTACAATGTAAGAACGTGAGTAGGCTAACATATATTACTGTAGCATAACTGCTTTCTGATGGGTATGACATGTGAAAGTCAGAATCTAACTGTATATTCTGACATCAACCATCAATGATTGACCAACCATTTGTCAGTCATCCACTGGTTTGTGTGAATAGGACCACATGTATGAGGCAAACATGTGAAAGTCAGAATCTAACTGTATATTCTGACATCAACCATCAATGATTGACCAACCTTTTGTCAGTCATCCACTGGTTTGTGTGAATAGGACCACATGTATGAGGCAAACATCTTGACATTCTGCAAACATCTGTATAGTTGGGAAGTATGATGCCTGCAGGGGACATATACTACAGCAGGTTTGCATTGCTTTCTGTCATTGTGGCACACAGGTATTGCTGGATTGTCTCCGTATAGTTGTAATAGCACACTGATATTTGTCTGACAGTGGCCATATGATATATTAGTGGGAATTTGCCTGTACGGGACATATCACAGTAGACTGCAGTAATGGGTGTAGGGACATACAGCAGAATCTGTCTCTGCACACAGGGACATAACCCAGTATTGCTACTATGTTGGTGATATCCACACATGTAGTATATTTTCAGACTGTGGGGTATGACGTGTGAGGGAGCATTGCATAGTGCAGACCATTATGGGCATGCAGGATCTGTACATAGTTGACGTCCACATATATGGTCCTGTAATCTGTTCCCCTCTTGTTATCTTTCAGGAACCATGTATCGCAGGAGACATCCACCATTCACTACTGCAGAGAATGACGTAATACTGGATGGCCTAAGGCACCACCATCACATCTTGTTTAGCAGGGCTTGGCACAATCATGAACAGGCAGCATTGTGGGAAGACCTTGTGTGGGCTGTTAGATTGGCCAACAGGACAGGACCTATGAGCAGGTCTGACAGCGGGTCACAGATATTTATTTTATTTATTTATTTTATTTTACATTTGTTGACCAGGTTAGTCCGACTGAGCTAGTAGCCATTTTTCAGTTGAGGTCCAGGGAGAAAAGCTCCATGGAGGTACAATTTAAAATACAGTACATTGCAAGAAGATATGAGCAATAGCTCTTAACACATATAAAAATATACAAAGCATTAAATTAGTTGCAATAATATACAAGGATACAAAAAATTGAAACAAGTCATACAATAGGTGATAAAACAAATTTAAGACAATAAGAGTAAGTACAGTCAAGATAAAGATAGGCAGTGAAGTTATTGAATTAGCAGGTAAGTCATGGGGGGTGAGTACATTGACAGGACCAGAGTCCTTTCAGGTACTCTTTGGTAGTTGTTTAGAACTGGTTGGGTTGTTTAATAGACCTAATTGCTAATAGTAGTTTGTTCCAGGAGCTTGAAAGATTGAAGCTGTAGAGGTTGTGTCCAGTTTTTTTTTTTTTTTTTGGGATGTAGACTTGTAATAGGTCCAGGTCTGAGCTGCGGAGAGGCCTATTTGGAATATATAGGGAGATAAGGGAATAGATAAAGGGACAGAAGTATGGCTGCTATAGGATGGAATGAATAATATGAAGATTGAGAAGGAGCTGATGATGAGGTTCTTGCCAGTTAAGTTGTTTTAGGGAGAGACAGTGGCGGGAATTATGTTTGGTGTGCTGCAAATCTAGCCACCTTATTGTAGGTTGAGTCTAACTTAGCTAAGAGGGATGAGTTAAGAATGTTTAGGATTTGAGAGCCATATAAAAGGCTAGGTAGGAGGTAGGCTTGAGAGAGGGTCACTTAAGCTCTAATAGTGAGAAACTTTTTGTTCCTGTAGAAGAAGCCAAGTTTTTGATGCGTCTTTCTTACACAACTGTTTACATGCAAGTCAAATTTAAGTTGGTCGTCTATTGTGACAGCAAGAAGTTTTGTGCTAGTTTCAACATCAGTATGACTGTTGTTTAGAGATAGAATGGAGAATGTCTGTTTTAGATGAGTGAGGTTTTTGTAAAGAAAAAGTAAGAGCTTAGTTTTCTTAGGGTTTAGAATGAGCTGGTTGCTAGACAGCCAGGTTTCTACTGAGTTGAAGGATGTCTGGGTAGCAGCAAGAAGATCAGATGAAGTATCAGCAGTGGTGATGACTGTAGAGTCATCTGCATATTGTACTAGAGATGACAGAGGACAGGAAGTATAGAGATGATTTGTAAAGATATTGAAGAGCAATGAGCCAAGAATGGATCCCTGGCGGATGCCCATTTTGACTGGGAGTGGAGGGGAGAGGGCTGACTGCCACTTTACTGGCTGAAGTCAGTCAGTAAGGTAGCTAGTAAACCAGTCAACAGGAGAAGTAGAGAAGTTAAGGTCAGTCAGTTTATTAAGGAGAAGAGGGTGAGATACCATATCAAATGCTTTTGACAGGTCCAGGAATAAGCAGGATACTATTTTTTTCTGGTAACTTGCCAATGAGATGGTGTTAATGAAGGCTAGGAGGGCAGTGGTGGTGCTGTGGTTAGGGCAGAAGCCATGTTGTGTTGGTGTGAGCAGGTTTTCATGTAGTAGGTGTTACACAACTTGTTTATGGATGCAGTTTTCAAGCACTTTAGAAAGAGGAGAAAGTATAGCAATAGGTCTGAAATTAGAGATTTCAGAGGCATTACCTTCTTTGTGAATAGGTAGAGTGTAAAACTGTTTCCAAATAAAAGGAACATTAGACTCAGTGATAGAACGGTTTATCGATATAGATGTAGGGATGGCAAGAGAGTTTGCAGCAACCTGGAGGAAATAAGGAGGGATATTATCAGTAGATGCAGAACAAGGTTTAAGTTTGGAGAGTAGAGATTTAATATAGTTAGTAGATATAGGATGTAGGCAGAGAGTGTTGGCGGTCTTCATGGTAGGTAGATGATGCAGGAGAATGAGTAGAGTTAGTTAAGGGGGAATAGAGTTTACTATATCTGAGATGGATTCAATGAAGTAAGAGTTGAAAATGTTTGCTGCTTCATCTGATGTCTTGGTTGGGCAGAGGTTGGGAGATGAGGGGTTCCCAGGATGCAATATTTCATTAATAGAATTCCAAAACTTTTTGGATTAGCTGTTTGTACTGAGGAAGGATTATTGTAGAAATCTGTTTTCCCTTTGTTGATATGCTGCTTTGTTAGATATCTAAGTTCTCTGGACCTTTGCAGGTGGATGGGGAGTCTAGTTTTTACCCATAGTTTCCACATTTTGTCTCTAGTTTTCATTAGTGAGCAAGTGGCATTTGTAAGCCATGGGGATATGTTAGCTTTAACCCGTATTGTGTGGAGGGGAGTTCAGAAAGTTTAGAAAGGTAGAGTTAAATGAGTGGACTGCTTCCTCAAGGGGAAGTTGAGTTAGGTGGGTGCAGTTTAATATGGAGAGAAGAGAGTTAAATGTATTAGGGCAAAAGTTAGTTTGTGGCAGGATATATCTCTGAGGCTTGGAGAAATGGGGGGTGAATCTAAGAGCTTTTACTGGAGAGTGGTCACTCAGGGAATCGGGGAGGGTTGCTGAGTTCTGATATTTATGGGGGTCTGAAACTAATATTCATTCGATAAGAGAACTAGAGCTGTGAGTTTTGTTTGTATGGGTGGGAAAGGAGGTAAGTTGTGTAAATGTTGTGTAGTGGAGTCTGAAGCACAGAGAGATAGCTAATTAATATTTACACCCCCTAAGATAAGATATGGTGAATGCAGTACATCAAAGGTTAGCTGCTGCTTCCAGGGATCATGCTGCCACCAGTGGAGGGCTTGTGAGGGAATAACCAGTCTTGGCCACAGAGGAATTCCTGGCAAACTTTGGATCAACCAACAGCTCCCAGGCATCCATCACACCATACATCCTGAAGGTAGGTGCCACAGTGTCCACAGACGAACCAGATAAGTTTACTGTGTTCACCAGTGTAGTACTGTATCAGTCACTGTGGCAGGCTGTACATACCAGTACATGGGTGTCAGATCTAACTGCATTGGGGGGGTTGGGGTATATGCACAATTGTGCATACATACTCAGAATGTCAACAATATAGCCATTATGTGGATATATGCACGGGTTCACTTCTTAATTTTGAAAGGTCACAATTTTGAGATTCATAAAATCGAGGCCACAATCTTGAGGTTGTGAAATCTCAAAACTAAGAAGTGAACCAAAAAAAAAGATAACATGTAAAACCATGTTTTTGCAGGGGGACAAGCCTCCCCTGCACCACCCACCTCTTGCAACTTAAATATACTTACTCCTGAATCGCGCTACATTGAAGAGAACGGTAATACACATCGGTATGAAGTGCAGAATGGGAACATTACCATTCTCTTCACTGTAGCATGGTCTCAGAGTTAGCATATTTAAGTTGCAGGGAGTGGGGTGTGCAGGGAGGATTGCCCCCCCCCTGAAAAAACATGGTTTTGCACCTGAATTGCGCTACATTGAAGAGAATGGTAATACACATCGGTATGAAGTGCAGAATGGGAACATTAGCATTCTCTTCACTGTAGCATGATCTCAGTGTTAGCATATTTAAGTTGCAGGGGGTGGGGTGGGGTGGTGCAGCGGGAATTGCACCCCCCCCCCTGCAAAAACGTGGTTTTGCATGTTTTCTTTTCTTTTTTTTCTGTTCAGTACTTAGTTTCGAGATTTCACAATCTTAAGATTCTGGCTTTGAGTTTATGAATCTCGAGGTATTTCGAAATTACGTAGTGGACCCATATGCACATATTACCTTGTAGTGCTGCAGCATTTGGTGATGCTGACAATACCTCTCCGTCACCTTTTCATAGGTCTGTCAGGTGTGGCTGAAGCCCATGGTCCTGTACCTGGCATGTGTGATACTGTTGTTTTATGGATCATATATAGCCTAAGAAAGTTAAAGGCTGCCATTTTGCCCTATGTACACCTGATGTGCTTAGCCAGAGTAGACTATCTGTATGTTTCAGTCTGGAACAGTTAGCTACAGTGCATATACTTGGTAATCACAGGTGTGTATTTTTACAAACATTAACATGTTTGCACTTATACTTATGAGTGACTATGCAGCCTGCTATACATGAGGCAGTTACTCCAAGATGCCTATTCAAACACAATAGGGAGATGGTACATACCTGAGGCATTGATACTACAACTGACCCATTACTCTCAAGATAAGTGTACTGGGTGCTATGTGCTGTTCTATCATATACACTGTCATTTTGCATACCTCACAGGTGTATTGTGCAATCAATATTAATTAGATGTAGCTGAAGTGCATGTTGCACAGGGCCTGATTTGTCTGTGTATGCTATTTTGAGTTTGTCTGTTGTTCATGGGAGCAGAGATGAGAAGAAATGGCACGTGTGATGCAGTTGTGGATCTTTATCTGTATGCATCTGTGTGGATTACCATACATGATCATGCAGGTAGTAATGTACTGCTTTTGTCTTGCTTCTCACAGGTGAATGGGGAGAGGGGGGTTGGTGTCTGTCCTGCTCATAACCTGATGTTAGTGTTGCATCAGACGCTTATAATGATAGTGGCTATAGTAAGGCAGATGTGGGGTTGTTAGGGGCTGAATCTGTCCCAGAGGTTGACTTCCTCTTCTGCCCTATTGTCCCTACACACAGTCAGTATGCCCACACATAGTCAATCCCCAGAGGCCACAGATATTGGACAGTCAAGGGATGACAACATTGCACAGAACAGTGTGACAACTATAGTATCAGAGAGCTAGCGAGGTCCCACACAGGCAGACTGACAGGAGTGCACAAAGGAGGACTGCTGCTCATCCACCACTTATTGCAGCTGTCACATCATGGGTCAGTCACTGCATGTTTCAGGCCATCATGGAGGCACAAGTACATTTTGAAAGCAACACAAGATGGATGCTTAGGGTTATGGATGCAGCACAGTCTGACATCAATGACTGCCTCCACTGCATTGTTGTCACCCTGGATCAGTTCACTGATGTAGTGGACAGATGGTAGTCTGAGACAGTGTTTGTCTTTGACCACACATTGTCTGTGCTGTAACATTTGGTTGGAGTTGGGCATCAGACATGTAGGTGTAGGCCAGCAACACCATCTGCTGAGAGTCCACATGGCTGTGCACACTCACAGTCCCATAGTGGTAGTACCTCCAGCACTACAGAGGGAAATGTGCTGTCAACACCATAACATGGCAGGCCATGAGCATGTGGTCCTGGGTGGTCCCGTGGGGACACGGGCCCAGCAGACAGCAGTCACCCTCAGGTACTAGCACTACATCTGAGCTTGGAAATGGTGGTGCCAGTGCTACTCCTGGTGAAGCCAGTTCCCGTGTTCATGGCCGGAGACAGTGAATTGTCCACTCTACCATGTACGGTCCTCATTTGTCCACCATACACATGTGTAGGGCTAGCAATGGGCTTGACTGTGTACACCCACACACTCCAGAACTACTTCACATGCAGGTCACCAACAGACACATAAGGCACCTCTCCATGGCCCATATAACCAGCATCCCTTCCTGACTCGCACACATGCTGTCAACTGTTTGGCACAGCCTAGGCCTCTGGCAGCCCCACACCACACCCTGCACATGTGATGATACCTGTGCCACATCACTACCATCCATGCCATCAAAGCAGGGACCTGCAAATATGTGTATGATGCACAGAGTGACTATATTACTTTACATGTGTTTGTGTAGTGCAGTAGTGTTATACCATGGCAGTTGTTGTGGCCCATGACATGTACTGTATGCTGGCATGTGGCATGACTACACATAAAACTTTGTGTAAATTTGTTGCCTGATGGTACACTGGTGTTAGTGTTGCAGAATGACAGGTGTGTCATGGACCTGTGTATGTCTTTGTTCCAGGAGTCTGAGCAGTTAAACTATGGACACATAGTGATAATACAGTGGCACAGGAGGACAAGGCAGCACAGCAGAACTATGATGTCAGCAAGGTATGCCAGTATAAGTGCATGACTCCCTAGGTGCATATGTGTAGAACAGTGTGTTAGGGACAATGGGGACAGTCAGTGTCATCATGCTTTCATACCCAGTGACAAGGTCGCCTACCCTAGATACGTGTCACCTTAGTATTCTGCATGTACAAATCTAGATGGTAGTGGACATCAATTATGCTTATGTAGATGAGGGCAATTTAGGGCCAGCAGCTAGTCACAGGGCCATAAAATGCATAACCATTGAACAGAGATAGGCCAGATGAACATGTCTCTAGTGCTGCAAGGGGATATATTTACACACACACAAGTTGGATGCTGTAAGGTTGGAATCCCTACCTATTACACTATAGCATGTAGTACTTATTGCATGCATCACAGAGTTGTATCAGATATCAGAGTGTCAGCCAGCAGTCTTAAGATGGATGACATCAGCAGGCCTTGTAAAGGAGGCCAATGTTGAGGCCAGCAGCTAGTCACAGGGCCTTAAAATGCATAACCATTGCACAGAGATGAGCCAGATGGCATGTCTGTAGTGCCACAAGGGGATACATACCTAACACACACACACACACACACACACATATATATATATATATATATATATATATACATATTGGATGATGTGAAATTAGAACACTTACCTATCTACTGTTACACACTTCAGTTTTCAGTACTTATTGCATGCACCACAGAGTTTATCTGATTTTAGATTGTCAGACAGTGCTCTTAAGGTGGATGACATCAGCAGGCCTTGTAGTGGAATGAATTTAATGGCCAGCAGCCAGTCACAGGGCCATAAAATGCATACCATTGTAAAATGATAGCCCATATGGCATGTCCATAGTAGTGGGAGGGTATATATTGATACTCACACAGAGTTGATGATGTGCAATTAGAACCTCTGCCTATCTGGTAATGTGCACTATAGCTTGCAGTACTTATCACATGCACCACAGAGTTTATCTGTTATTAGGTTGTGGCCAGTGCTCTTAAGGTGGATGACATCAGCAGGCTTTGTAGAGAAGGGAAGTTAGAGGCCAGCAGCCTGTCACAGGGTGATAAAGTGACTACCATTGCACTGAGATAGTCCATATGGGCATGTCCATAGTGCTGTGAGGGGATATATTGATGCACACACACACACACACACACACACACACACACACACACACACACACACACACACACACACAGAGTGCTGGATGATGTGAAATTAGAACCCCTGCCTATCTAGTAATACACACTGTCGCTTGCAGCAATTATCACATGCATCTCAGAGTTTATCTGTTACTAGATTGTCAGCCAGTGCTCTTAAGGTGGATGACATCAGCAGGCCTTGTAGAGAAGTGAATTTAGAGGCCAGCAGCCAGAGGGCCATAAAATTCATACAATTGCATGGAGATAGCCAATATGGGCATGTCCATAGTGCTGTGAGGGGATATATTGATATATACACACACACACACACACACACACACACACACACACACACTTGGATGATGTAAGATTAGAATTCCTACCTATCTAGTATTACACACTACAGCTCACAGTACTTATCACAAGTGTCACAGGTTATATGTCTGTTGTATATGTTGATGCAGGCACATTACTTGTGGGGTACGCAAAGTGACCTTGTGTTTGAGAGCATATGTGGCCTTTAGAAATGAAACGGCTTGGTACTGTTATTGTGCCTAGTGTCCTAAAGGTGGTGATATTATGCTATGTGTGTACACTTACCTTTCTGGCCATATGTGGCTTTTTGCCGTTTGATAGGTGGACATGTGACCAGGGACAACATGGCCTGTACAAGGCAAGCATTGCACCCATTGTACATTACACCACCTGTGTACCTGTGTCTGTCTACAGGGTGACAGTCTGCAGGCACAGGGGTCTGTGGGTGAGTGGATTATGTACTGTTGTGGCCTTGGTCTGGTCCATTGAACAACTGTTGTGATGTGTAAATGCAGATAACCCCAGCATTCCAGGATATGTGGGGACATTTGTACATCACCACCCATATCAATATCATTTGTATAACAGGGATGTCTCCTTAAATGTTGTTGTGTGTGTATGTCATGTAAATGTGTTATGTAGGTATATGTGGAAAGTCTATGTATCATTGTGCTTTATATCACTATACATACATACTGATAGACTCATCAAGCATGAGGGAGATAGGGAGAGAGAGATATGTATACATAGCTGTATGCAAGTGCAGACATATTTCCACATAGCAGATCTTTGAGAGGTAGAGGCGACAGACTTGGGCTCAAGTTAGGCAAGTGTAGGAGCATGCCCAGTGTGACTGCCAGTACTTACAAGGTGACTCCAGGCCAGTGCTACCTGTACTCCTGTCCGGGATTATGTGTGCTGCAGGCAATTGACTGCCGCACCTGTTGCCACAGTACTGCACTACCCTGATATTGTCAAAGGCATTCCTCAGCTGTTTGCTTACCGTAGGACATGAATCATACCTCACAACTGTACAGAGCTTCACAGACTGTCCAAAATTTTGCCTCATATGTTTTGTCTGTTTTACATAACATTGTGGTTTTCTGGCAAATTAGTGGCAAATCAGTGAATATTGAAGTCAATATATAATGACAAACATTTGAGTTTCAGACTCCATAAACATCAGGAGATTCATGCTAATGCAAGACCTGTTATTCTATTGATATTCTACGTTTGTATGAGCAAATATTTAAAACCTCACCCTATTTGTGAGCCTTGGTCCCACTTTTATTCATGACTTTGGCCATATTTCCTGCTCTAAGAGGTTGAGAGGTATGATGTGACTGGAGTACATTATGAAACACCACATGCAGGGTGACAGTCTGCATATTTCTCCATGTACTTGCAGAAAGTCCAGCATTTTGCCCTATATGTCTGCTCTGTTCCTCATGCATTTGTGGTTTTCTGGTACTATACTGTAAACAACAGTCACTGAATTGTTGTAAATACTGACAGATTTCAGTGATGGCCTATACATCCGTCAGCTAATCTGAGATATTGCAGCTTGCTATTACACTAGCCACCTGCTAGGTTACTCAGAGCATGTATAATATCTATCTGTAGGTATGGCCCTTTGTCTCCCAATTCACTCTGGCTTTGTTCAACTTTGTTGCATTAACAGATTGAGGGGTAATGTCAGTGTGTGGGAATACCACCATATGAGTACCTCACATGCAAAAGATGCTGGATTTTGCCAGATTCGAACCATCAGCACCATCAACCATGCTACTGCCCCTGGCCCAATTAGCCACACCAGCTACCAGACATAGAGGTTTCATTCCTCACACTATCAATAACATACAGGAATTGTCTGGTCTGCTGGTGTATCATTGCCGATTTACTGTTACAGCAGCTGTATGGGAACACTGATGTGCTTAGGGTGGGGGACAACCAGCCCATGCTCTGCTGGCACAGACAGTAGTGTGACTTTCCTGTGACCCCACTGTTTGGCATCTCCCTTGAATAATGTTGTGGAGTTTCCAGACATGTGGCCTAGTGGATACCATGGGCCACATACTAGTAAACACAGTACCTGTTGTCCCAAGTGGCTGTTAAATCTGTGCAAGTATCCCAGTAGCCCACCATAGATCTCTGCAAGTAGCCAGTAACACACTATATATAGCCCACTATATTCCCTTGCATACATGCAGCAGGTCCATACATTTATTTATTTATTTATTTTATATTTTACATTTGTTGACCGGGCTAATCTAACTGGATAATTTTCAGTAGAGGCCCAGGGAGAAAAGCACCACATAAAAACAAAGCAGAATATTGCAACTACAGATACAGTTCACTTGTCAGACAAAACAGCTATTTACATGGTAACATAGTAATCATGATAAACAACTTTTTTTAAACCAAACAATAATAGAAGAAAAAAGTATTTAGAAGTCTGTGAGACATTTCAAAATCAAAGTTGTATATATGTCACAGAAGAACAGATAATTATTTACAAGGCAGGGACATATTATTTAAAAGGCAGTGACTCATCTATAAGGCAGTGACACATTCATAAGGTCCTTGATGGGTACGATCATCCTAACCTATAACAGTATCTGAGAAGACTGGGTTTTGTATAGTCTCATTAGCAGATTAACAGAGGGGTAGAAGGTAATGGTCTTAAATGTAGCAATGAAGTAAATAGTATTTAGTGCGAGAACCTAGGATAACAGGAAGAGGAATCTTAGTCTGGGTTGGTACAAGGACATAGCCAGTGGGTTGTAAGGTATAATTTGAGTTTCTTTTTGAATAGTGGAGTTGAAGAAAGAAATGTGAGTTCACCAGGAAGTAAGTTCCAGATTTTTCCCACAGTGTTAGAGAAAAGTGAATCTCCTGCTTTATTGTTGGGTTTTTGTCTAGATACCAGTAGTTTATTTGCTGAGCAGAGGTTTGTAAGATTTTTATATAGGGTGATTAGACTCATGATTATTGGTGTATTGCTTGGATGATAAAGGGTCTTATGGGCAATAATAAGTTGGTGGAATTGAATTTTATTATGCAGCTCCAGCCAACCCAGTTGTTTTAGGTTTTGGCAGTGGTGGGTTCTAAAAGGGGAGCCGGTTGGAAATCTGGCAATGTTATTGTAGGAGGTTACCAGCTTGTTCAGGTTGCTTTTTGATAGATTAGTGTATATATGAGAGGAATAGAGGAGAGTTGAGATAAGGTGGGTGTGGGCAATAGTAGTTCTAGCTATGAGAGTAAGGAAGTGTTTAATCTTACAACAGGGAGCCTAGTTTTCTGTTGACTGATTTTATTGTGGAGTTGATATGAGTATCATAGTTAAGGTTGTGGTCTATTGTTACTCCTAAGAGTTTATGTGGTCAGAAAATGATAAGAGGGCAGTGGTGGTGCTATGGAAAGGTCTAAAGTCATGCTGACAGTTACTTTATAGGCTACTTTGGAGAAGGTAGTCTAACAGTTGACGGTGGATGCAGTTTTCAATCATTTTAGCTAAGGGAGAGAGTAGGGCAATTGGATGAAAGTTAGAGAGTTCTACTGAATTACCATTTTTGTGTAGGGGGATTATATGGGAGATTGTCCAAATGGAATGGATGGTACCTTCAGTTATGGATCTATTTATTAGGATAGAAATAGGATATGCTATAACTTTTGCTGCTATTTGCAGATATTTGTCTGGTAATAGGTCATCAGAGGGGGTATATGGTTTGAGTTTTTGAAGAAGGGTACCGGATGAGGGGTGCAGGAACAGGTTGTAGTTGAAATGAAGGCGGTAAGTTATCATATTATAGTACCTCTTACAAGTGGTGTATAGGAGAGTGACTTACCTTGCGAATTCAGCAGTTGACAGACCTGTAGTTCAGGGCTAACTCTGTCTGATACACACAGTCCATAGCCAATACATGGTGAGGTACAGATTGTGTGGTGTGGCTGGCATAATATTTACTAATGTGTATGCGAGCGAGTAAGGTGATAATCCTTAGGACCCTAGGTTGTCAGTGTATGTGCTATGCATTGTCTCTTGGCCAAGGCCAAGGCATATTGGTCATGCCTACGTCTGCCTACATGGGCAGCCTGAGGGGGTTCCTCCTCTGATTTCCCCTGTGGGTGCAGTTGTGGTGACCTATACACTGGTGGGGGGGTCTGTGTATCCCTTCCCTTTGTTGATCTTGCTGCAGCTGTTTCCATAACATCACATTGTGTAGCATGACACATACTGTGAACATCTGTGCACATGTGCATGGAGAGTACTGCAGGGTTCCACCAAATATATCGAGTCACCAGAACTGTGACTTCAACAGCCCAAACACACACTTGATGATGTTCCTAGTTTGTGTGTGTACCTCATTATGGTGTTCTTCGGTGGGTGTGTGTGCATTTCTGATGGGTGTCATCATCCATTGTCCAGTGCATAGCCAGCATTCCCCAGTAAATAACCATGTGGTATGTCCCCCCTAGCAAACATCTGGTACAGCTGTGATGCATTCAGTCTATGGCACCCAGTACCTCAGGATAGTGTGCAACATGGTAGATGTGTTGCATACTGCTGGCCCTCACCTCAGGGGTGAGGGGAAATTAAATGTGCTCACTGGCCTGCGGTAGCATGGCATTCAGAAAATGATGGAGTAACCTGGATGCTGATGCCTGTGAGAACCGCATCATGTCCCCAGTTGTTTTTTGGAATGTATCCATGGCTAGTATTCTAAGAGCTACATATACCTTAGTTTCCACTGGGATGGGTTCCCCTCTGTTGGCTCTGGGTCTGAGTTGAGGTCAGCAGAGCTCAGTGAGTTCTTGTAGTATTTCCCTGACCACCCTGCTGTGCCCTACAATCTCCAGCTCATGCAGTTCCTGGTAGGTTATCCTAAGTGGGAACACTCTTCTTCTCATTCTAGACCTATGGTCAGCAGCAGCAGCAGCTGTACTGACCTCAGCATCTAGCATATACATATGTAGTAGAAATGCAGCAGCCCCTAGCATTCTCTTAGTTAAAATTCTTATGTCTGTTGTCCAACGGTGCAGAGTAAGGGGGAAGAATCAAATTATAGGGTGTATGCTACTTTATAATGCTCTGCTATAGGTGTACCCAGTGTAATTGGCTACCTATGATGCATTCCACCTGCCTGGTACATGATTAAGGGGGATTTAGCAGCCCTAGTTTAAGTGAAACAGGGCTCATCAGTAATTAATATATCACTGGCTTTCCCGGCAATTTTTTGACAGCCTTCCTTACTGAGCACTGCGGCGCACAGTGCAAGCTCACAGCACAAAGATAAACAGAGCTTAGAAGTCCATTGACACACCACTATGGAAGGTCATGCTCAGCATGGTGGTGTG
This sequence comes from Protopterus annectens, assembly GCF_019279795.1. Lineage (NCBI taxonomy): Eukaryota > Metazoa > Chordata > Ceratodontiformes > Protopteridae > Protopterus > Protopterus annectens. The sequence continues at coordinate 1,655,955,279 of NC_056726.1, forward strand.
CTGCACTAACATGATGAAACACGTGCCTCAGAGGTAAACATCTTGGCAGTCAGTGTACACGCCCCCCAGCTCAGCTCAGTGGCGTGCCATACAAACAGGTGCTGCTGAGCTTCAATGAGCTTACAAGAACTAGGTCACACCCCCCTTTGATGTCAGCTACCACTTCTATGGATACCAATATGGTTCTGTGCCTACACGGATGGGATCCGCAGACGCAGATACCCATTTGTGCTATTCAGTAACCCCAGCTCATTTTCATACAGATCAGTGCACAGAACCTGGTAACTACACAGTTCCAGGCCTTGCCTCGTTAGCAACCACAGCTGTGTAACATAGTACATGCTCCACGCAGGGTTCTATAATGCATTACTGCTACAAAAACTCACAAATTCTGTTTTTTACAATCACTTTATATTTTTTTTTCCATAAAGGCATGTTTGTGCACTGTGGCACACTGTGCAAACATACTCGGAGTATTAAAAAATAAAATATTTTTATATTATTTTCCATACAGTTTTAGACACATGGTGGATAGTTTTGCACATAGTGGCCACTGTGCTATTTCTAACACTAAGTACACTTTTACAGCCTCTGGTATCATTTTTACATCCTGTGCATGCAATTTTTCCATGTACATTATGGACACCAACACAGGGTCTGCAGAATTGCCTATTTACTTGCTGGATCACTCCACTGCCCTCATTTGCATGCATTTCACCTGCTTATGAAGTGATTTGCTTGCCATGGACACTTACGTGTTCACACACTCATGCACTCACTTTGGCTCCATTTACTGGATCACACATCTGCTTACTTCCTTGTAAGCAGCATGCCACTATGCCTACATGGAAAATAAGTTCATGCAAGCTGTAATGAATTCTCCCCA